>NC_056046.1:23614782-23727405 GCF_004379255.2 Salvia splendens
CTTTTACGAACCCACTTTGATTCGGTGAGATGACGCGGGGTAGGAAAGGGGCGAGTCTCTTCGTAAGGATTTTTGTAATCACCTTGTTGATGACATTGCACAAACTGATGGGCCGATAGTCTCCCCAAGTTTCGGGTGATGGCTTTTTAGGGATGAGTACAATACTCGTGGCTCGTGGCTTCGAGGAAGGAACGCCCCGCAGAAGAATTGCCTAACCGCGTCCACCACATCCGGCCCCACGATGCCCCAACACGCTTGGTAAAAGATGGCCGAGAAACCATCCGAGCCGGGGCACTATTACCCTAAATGTCAAAGACCGCTCGTTTCACTTCATCCGCGTTTGGCGGTTTGGGGAGATCCTCCAGTTGCTCCGAGATGGGCATTTGTTGCAAAAGGCCAAGGTCTGGCGCCAAAAGTCTTCTTCCATTTTGAGAAGAAGGATGTACTCAGCTATCTGTTTGTTGATCTCCATTCTGTTTCGGGCCGAGGGGTTTTCTTCCAACTCGGATTCGGCCACGATGCTGTTATCTTCACAAGTTTTGAGATTGGCGTGGATATTCCCAAAGACCTCTTTGTTCCACCGTTTGAATGTCTTTTTAATCCTTGCTAACTTGATCTTCAGGTTGAGTGAGCCCTCGGCTTCCGTGGGAGCCATCCAATCTTCTTGCACCAATTCGGCAAAGCCCTCATGCCTGACCCACATGTTTTGCAACCGGAACGCTCTGCCACCTTCATGGTTGTTCGTCGTTCTGCATCTAACGAGGACTGGCCCGTGATCCGAGGCTACCCGAGGGCAATTTGTGACCCTTATCGCGGCAAAAAGTTGGGTCGACATTTCGCTGACCAGCACCCTATCCAACCTTTCCATAAGGCCATTCTTAGCCCATGTATAATCCGAGCCATCAAAGCCCGGGTCCAGTAGTCTACAATCCTCAATGGCTTCGGCGAAGTCAATCATCTCCGTCTGCCGATTTGTGTCGCTACCCATCCTATCTCGTGTGGAGAGGATGGTGTTAAAATCCCCGCAATGATCCAAGGCATCCCTTCCGACGTTTGAGTGATATCTCTCATCTTGTCCCATAGAGCAAGTCATTCCCCTCTAGTGCATTTCGCATACATGGCCGAGATCCTGATAGGACTTGATAGCCGAGGGCAAGTGAAGCACCCGTGAAGCAACTAATCCGAGTCATCCTCAACTTCAAAGTTTGCTCCCTCTTCCACAAAGATCCAAATCTTCCCATTGATGTTCGAGCCCTTGAAGCTCAGCCCCAACGCTTTTGTGAATTTGTCCGGATTTGGGGTTGTGAGCGGCTCCATTATTGCAAGAAAGAGAATATTATGAGATTTGATTAGTCTTTTAAGGAAGTTTTGGGTTGACGCATTCGCAATCCCCCTAACGTTCCAAAACAGAAAATTTATTGACATGATTAACAAGAGAAGTCCATACCCGGCGGGTTTCAAGGCCCCGCTTGAAATTCAATGATTTGGAGTACGTTCCCTTTTTTTTTTAAATTAAACACCTTTACGGTGGAGGGTTCGTGGGTCCCTCATCCCTATATTTCCAAAAGAGATAATTACAAGGCGTGGCCACACCCGAAAGTGGTGTGCCGTAACAAAGCCAAGAGTAGTATGCGGTCCGATCCCACAACGTTCGGACCCCATAATACTCTTTTCCAAAATACAATTAACCAAAAAACTAGTCACTATTGTCTCCCAACGTCTCATTACCAACTTTAGTGTCCGTCCCCCGTCTAGGTTTCGGATGTGCGACACTCCCATCTCGTCCAATCGAACCAAGTCCAGCAATTCTCTCGGTGCTGAGTTGACGTGCATTCGTAGGCCACTGTCTTGGTCTATCCCCATTCTCGCAAGGAAGTCCGCCGCTTTGTTTCCCTCCCAGTGTATGAACGTGGCTCGGAATTTGAGTTGGCGTTTGTGTAGGATTAGTTGCGCCACCGCTTGCCGAGCGAGTGCAGGGCCCCATCCTGTCCCATTGACCAATTTGATTGCTTGCTCTGCATCCGACTCAATCCAGATCGGTAGAGCGAATTCCTTGGCTATGTTCAAACCGTGGAGCATGGCCAAGAGCTCCGCCTCTAATGCCGAGTGTGCTTCGAGGGGCGTGCTGAAGGCGACGAGCATCTTACCCAAGTGGTCTCGAATGATCCCTCCAGCCCCTGCTTTGTCGTTCGCTTCATTAAAGGAACCATCCGTGTTGAGCTTTATCCACGGCTGATCCGGGGGATTCCATTTGATTGCCATGGCTAGGGGTAGCTCCCTGATTGCCGCCGCTTGTTGAGGAATGTTGATTTTAAGTTTAACTCCCTTCCAATGTTTCGGCTTCAAGCTTCCATTGGACATAGAAGTCCGAATGAACATGTGGACCTGCCATACCACATTTTGTGGTTTAAACTATGTGCCTTAGTGGCGACTCCTATTTCTCTCCGACCAGATAAACCAAAGAATGAGGTATGGGGTGGCTCGGCTAAGATGCTTCTTGTTCGGCTGCTGATATCTCCGCGCCCACACTTCAATTCTCGTAGGGATTGTGTCATTGATATGGAGGTGGGGGGACGGGCCTGCGAACCAAGCGTCAAACTCACTCCAGACTCTGCGAGCTCCACGTCCCTGGATGAATAGGTGTTGGAGGGACTCGATACCCGGTCGGTGGGGGCAGCATTGGCACTTGGAAGCTAGCTCAATCTCCCGCCACTGAAGTTTCGTGTCGATCGGTACGCGGTTGGAGTGGAGCCTCCAGATGAAGATGGCTATGGAAGTAGTGAGACCCGCCTTCCAAACATCACCCAGTTCCTGAATGAGCGGGTGCTGCCCTCGGATTTTGTCCCATGTCGAGGCCACCGTGAATTCCCCATGCTTAGAAAGGGTCCACCTCGGGATGTCCTTTTCACCGTGGAGGATCGGGGTGTTGAGGATGCGACCAATGATGTGCTGTGGGATGCCGGCCTGATCATGAAGGAGTTGGAGCTTGGGTTCATCCCACGAGCCATTCCTAATATACTCCGACACCCGAGTGGTAGGACTCCCCCTTTCATCGAGGCTGAGCTCCCTAAGTGGGGTGTTACCGAGCCAGATGTCATCCCAAAAATAAATATTACCTTGGCCCACTAGCCACCTCATATGCGGTTGTGCGAGGATCTAGGCTCTAGAAAGCCTCCTCCACGTGGTGCTACTCCTGCTCTGTGTTCTTACGGAAAGAGGTGAGGAGTTGGAAGAGTATTTAGCCATCATATATCTCGCCCAAAGGGAGTTTTGCTCCCGGAAGCGCCACCATAGTTTAATGTTGAAGGCACGAAGGACCTCCTTAGTTTTGCGCATCCCGAGTCCCCCTTCATCAGTGGGGAGGCACATTTGGTCCCATCCAATCCAGTGGGTCCGCTTCCTCTCACTCATAGAGCCCCAGAAGAATCGAGCCATTTGTTGATCGAGTTGTTTGAGAGTACCGGCGGTAGGTTCAATGGCTTGGAAGATATGCAAGGGGATCGCTTCAAGAGTGCTCTTAATAAGCGTGAGCCTCCCTCCAAAAGATAAATGCATGTGCGCCCACCCTGAGACTCTTCTTGCAATTTTCTCACGGAGGAAGAGGAACATGTCGGTGCACTTTACACCTCGGTAGATGGGGACACCTAGGTAGAGGAACGGGAAGGCCCCCCTAGAAAAACCCCCTTCCGCTTGAATCGAGCTTTCCCATTGCTCATGAATTTCCGCAATGTAGAAGTTGCTCTTGGCAAGGCTGATTTGTTGGCCTGAGACTTTTTCATAATTTTCAAGACAAGCTCTGAGTCGGCGCAAGGAGGTAGCCGCCACTTGTGTGAATATAAGCCGCCACTTGTGTGAATATAATTAAGTCATCCGCATAGGCTAGATGGCTGATCTCGATACATCTTCGGGACGCTTTGAAGGTCATCTCCTTTTGGCCGAGTATGAGCTTGTCTAGTGCTCGCGACAAGTAGTCCGCTGCTATCACAAACAAGGCGGGGGATATCGGATCGCCTTGGCGGAGACCTCATGTTGATCTGAAGAAACCCGATGGTGCCCCATTGATAAGAATCGAGAACCAGCACGAGCTTATACACCTCTCCATAAGCGAGATCCATGCGTCCGGGAATCCTATGCGTCGAAGCACCTTAAATAGGAAAGGCCATTGGACCCTGTCGTAGGCTTTGGCCATATCAATCTTCACCGCTACATTAGGCGCTGGGGAGCACCGTGCAAGCTCATGGAACATCTCTTGAGCCAGCAGCGCATTATCATTGAGAAGCCGCCCTTTAACAAAGCCGCTTTGGTTTGGGGCAATGACCTGCGGAAGAAAAGGAGAGAGTCGGTTCGTGAGTACCTTGGTGATGCCTCATCATCCATAAGCGTGGGATTGGCTCCACCATCGTCTTCGTTGGGAGATGTGTTCGCTTCCCAATCGTCCTTGTCTTCAAAATCATTCTCCACAACGTTTTCCCGAGCCATGAGGGAGAAATATCAGTTGGTACTCATGTGGCTTTTCGACCCTTGTGTTTCAGCCCTTTCTAAATCAAAATGTCGGAACGAGCCTCTCTGTCCCACTAGGTCGCCCGAGGCCGAGCCACCACGTCCACCTCCAAAAGAAGAGGATCTAGTGATCGGTTCTCTAGATTGTTTGGGGCAATGTCGATCACTTCGATCTACCTTGTCAGAGTAGATGACCAAATCCGAGCCACCTTTACTTTGCATTTCTCCCAAGAAGTCCGGCCCCGACCATTTCGTTCCATTATGCTTACTCGCCTTCGGGTTCATCCATGGATGACTTTCCTTTGCCTTGTTCTTGCCTTTTTGTTTCCATTCCATGTTACTATCATTTTGTTTCGGGCCATCACTAGTTTTCTTGACTCCATGCCCTCCATGTTGTGGCTGTTTCGGTGGGACTATGTTGTAATTTCGTTTTGGAGGGCGTTCCGTTTTCCCGACCGCGTAGCAAACATCACTTTTGTGGCCAACGCGCTTGCATTCCGGGCAATAAGATGAGATCTTATCTTGCACTATTGTACAACCACATATATCTAGGATGATCTCGTCGGGTGGCGGTTTTGTGATGTCTATCTCGATGCACAACCGCGCGAAGGATAGTCTCGACTTGTTGGCCCTTGCTCGATCTACCTGGATCGCTGTACCATGGAGCTTCCCAATGGCATAGAGGGCTGATTGGTCGAAAAGGTGAATCGGGAGACCAATTAGATTGCACCATATCGCCGCAATTGGAGACTCACAATATGCATCAAAATCCGGAGACCATTTGAAGACTCTCATCGGGTGGCGATCTATGAACCATACCGGTGTGCCTTTAGGGCCGCTAAGGAGCCGAGCATAGTCCGCCATATCCTCGAATTGCACAAGTATGTGTTTAGCATTAATATATTTCCATGTAAAACCTTGGCAAAATTTAATATTGTCTAGAGTCTTTTGAATTTGATGCGAAGCCGGGATTGAATGTGAGAACTTACCTACAATGGCATGCCTGAGGGTTGTAGCCAACTTTTGGATTTCCGCCCCGGAAAAGTAGTTGGACGGGACACCATTGGATGTAGATGCATAACCAATACATTGGATGTACTCCGGAATAAAGACTTGCGGGGCCATTAATGTTCGAAGTTTCCCGCACCATATCGGACATGGATTTTGGCTTGTTGATGTTCCCTCTCGTCCGCCTCATTACCACGTCTTGAAGGATTACTCATCGGGTTGCCTTGACATCCAGCCCCATAGATTGCTTCGCTTTGTGGACCTCCAAGCGGATCACCCTCGCCCATTGTTTCGTCGGGTGGCCGCGGCATCTCCGTCGCAATCTCGGGCCGCTTTGGACTTGCCGAGTCCATGTCCAAGGCCGCGGGTGCGAGAGTGTCTCCCGGGGTTTTGAGGGTCGGCTTGGTCCTCGGCCAGGCCACATCCTCTTGCATCGTGCCTGTCTCGAATGTGGCTCGGATTTTCCGGGTCCTTCCTCTTCAGAGGGGTGGGAAGTCTACAAGGGAAGGGCCATTCTCAAGTCGAGGCATGTTTGAGACATTATCTTTGCACATCGTCAGCGAGTATGGGGTTTTCCTTGTCGTGTGTGCCTCAACCGGAGGAGTTCCGGTAAGGAGGGGCTGCGCCGCCGACGCATCAAGTATCTCCGCCGAGTCCAATGCGATGATTTGCAAGACATCACTTTTTTTTGCTTCATTAGCTGCATTGGGAGGGAGGAACACGGATCTTCACGTGACATCCCACTTTGGTAAGGGACAAAGGCGCTTACGGAAAGGTGTTTTGTTCCCATACCCATTTCGGGTAAGTTGACTATCCCATTCACCAAGGTGCTTTGGGCATCACGTGGGTCAGCTGAATCCTCTTGGGATACACATGGGGATTTGTCTCCACCTTCCCCAACGGTCTTCATTTCCTCACCGGAATTATGATCGGAGGGTGGTGCCGTCGCGACTTCCACGTTATTCTCATGAGCCACCAGACTCATTTGAATTCCGTCTTCGTCGGGGGGGGGGGGGGGGTTTACTTCCTTGTGTCCGCCGGGACTTGCCGGAAATAAGGTTGCCTTACATCTTGAGTTTTCGGGTACGGGGCACTTATCGGTACCAAAAGAGACCCTTTTTCAAAGTTGTTTGTCCTCCAGGAGGGGGGAGGGAACAAATCGTTTCCGTCCATTCCATTTGGAGTGGTGCCGGCGTGTTCTTCCTGATTTTGCATCGAGCCTTGGCCACCTTCACTTTCATGGCTTTGGTAGAAGGTTTGGAGGGCTCCTCTTCGGAAGACCGGAACACCAATTGCTGGTCCGTGAAGTCTGAAGGCGCTTTAACCCCTAGCGCGGGGTCGGGTGGGAGCAGCGGCATGGCCGGCCGTAGGTCAGACGCCGAGGCAAGGTCGGGTTTGAGATCCAAGGCGAAGAACAAATCTCGGCCAAGGCGAGAGAACCAAGTGCGACGGGGGGCCGAATTACCTACAAGGGACTAGGGGCCGGTGGATCAGCCGTGATGATACAAGAGTGTTGGGTGCACACGCCGGAAGGAGGATGAGGGGAAAGCGGGTGCGGTACGGAGGGATTCGGAGTTGTACTAAGAATGGACCAACATTTCCTTATGTAAAGCTAACCAGCCCTTCCCCAGCCTCTCGTGGTTCGTAGATAGGCCGCCAACCAGTCCCTTGTGGTTCGTAGACAGGCCGCCAACCAGCCGGGAACCTCAACCAGCCAGGCACCTCCGGCGGGTCTACGCCCGTGAACAGCCGCCATCTGAGACGGCGCCACCCGAGATGGGTCTACGCCCGTGAACAGCCGCCACCCGAGACGGGTTCCAGGCCCATCAGCTTGCCAAGCCCCAAGGCAACCAGCCTTGTAAAGGCCCACAGGGGAAATTAATCCCAAGTTGAGCCATCCAGGATTCAAACTCAAGACCTTCTGGATGGTGCGGTATCCTTGCCACCCTCCTCAACCACTTGAGCTAGGGGGCTTGGATGGACCATTGGGTATCTTGAATGCTCCAGATTTCCCACTTCGACTTTTTGCTGTCTTTTAGGCTCAAATATGAACAAATCTCACAAAACACGTCAAAATACCAAAATAGAGAAAATATGCAAAATATGAACATGAATTGTGGTTTTGACATTAAAAATGAACCAAATAAATAGGACAAGTTTATGAGAGAGAAGGTCTCCCTTCTCTCTAGATTCTCCTTCCCAACCGTCACCTCTTTGCTGGTCACCGGCCGTCGTTCCACCCACGTCCCACCACCCCAACGCCCCGTTAACTCCGTGAGAAGCCGGCCCTAACCCCCTCTCCCTCGCCACTCCAATCCTTGAGCCTTCTCCTTCCCGGATTCGCGAGGTGCTTCCCCCCCGAAACTACTCACACCGACCTTGCGAGCCCCTCACTAGGCCGGCCATGCCGGATCCCTCACCGCAACCTACCCCTCCCCCGCCGAACCCCGAGGTGTTGAGGACTATCTCGGACCAACAAATGGTCTTCCTCTCGTGTGAGGAAACAACCTCAAAGATCCCGTCCAAAGACATGAAGAAGAATATTAAGAAGACTCGGATTGGAGCTAGGAAGAGCACTCCCGCACCTCCCTCTAAAGGCACCGGCCGGAAAAGGTTCGTACCTTCGCCTCTCCCGGAGGATAAGCAACTAAGGAAGAAGCTCTCCTTTGGTGCGGATGAGAGCTCCCCCTCCGAGAACTCGAAATGTAAGGGCACCCTTTTTCCGACGACCCAACAAAAGGACAAGGAGGGGGTACCAATTGAGCCCAAGAACGCCCCCATGTCTCACGCCACCGAAAAGGAAAATAGCAACGATTCCGGCGAGACACCGCATTACGGCCAAGGTTCCGGCGACCGGCAAAGCCATCGGAGACCCACCTCCATACGCTACCCCTCCGCATGATGACGGCTCACGTGAGGCACAACACTCCATGAAGGGTGGTGTAGTCAACTTGCCAAGAATGGATAAAGGGACAAAGTCTCTTTTGGAAAGCTCATTTGTCCCTTACCAACCTAGTAGTGGAGTCACATGTGCTGCAAAGGGTACATTGGGAGGCATGATTGTCACAATCCCGGATTTGGTAAAAAATACAAACCCCTCCTTGGAAAGTTGCATGGTCCTTTACCATGAAGAGGGTTCGAGAGAGGAGCTAGTCGTTGAGACTACAATGCAGCCAAAAACACATGAACTCATCCACCTTGCTACCTTGAACTTGGTGGAGTTCCTCGACGTAGAGGCCGCTCAACCCCTACTCACCGTCGGACCATTGGAGAATGGAAGCACGGACATCGCGGCACGCGCCAGCCAGGCGCTGAGGCTCGAGCCACTGAGGCCTTCACCCTCGTCGAACCTCATCGCGTCACTTGAGGAATTTCCACCCCTTGAGAAAGATAGAACACTCAAAATTTGGGACACCTTTAAGATTTGAGCTTCGACTCGGAAGGGGGAGCTGGCTGCGACGAAACCAAAGTGGGGTAGCTCGTTGCCCCAAGGAGCGCAACCGAAGTCATCACTCCGCCTAGGATATGGAGAGCCGAGCTTCGAAACGCCCATCCCGATGGTAATTGAAGAAAGGGAGTTGGAGCCGAGTAACAATTACAAGCCGCCGGACACGGGGTGGGCCGGACCAACAATACACCGGATCAGGGGAGGGGCCTAGCACGGGCACGACCCACGCTAACCAGCCCAAGACATACGAATCACATTCGGATCTTGCTGGGAAGCTGACAACTTTGGCCGACATGATAAAAGGCTCTTCCGACCCAAATGGCCCTCAAGTTTTCGAGCCGGAGAAGATCCAAAACATTGGATTTGCGTCATCATCAAACGGCATCCCGGCCATATACTTCTCCGGGGCGGAGACACAAAAGTTGGCCGAAAGCATCGGGCATCCATCGTGGGTAAGTTTTCTCATTCCATCCCTACGGGGCACCAAATACAAAAGGCTCTTGTAAACATTAAATTTTGTCGTGGCTTTAATTGGAAGTATATTAATGCGAAACACATTCTTATACAATGCGAGGACATTGCGGATTACGCCCGCCTCCTTGGTGGCCCGAGGGGTACCCCCGTGTGGTTCATTGACCGCCACCCGATGAGGGTATTCAAATGGTCCCCGGAGTTCGACGCATATTGTGAGTCCCCAATCGCGGCAATTTGGTGTAACCTAATAGGCCTCCCAATTCATCTCTATGACCAATCGGCACTATTCGCCATTGGCAAACTTCTTGGTAGCCCTATCCAAATTGACCGTGCCATGGCCAACAAGTCACGGTTATCCTTTGCACGTATTTGCATTGAGATAGACATAACAAGGTCACCCCCCGAGGAGATCATACTAGACATTTGTGGACGAGAGACGGTGCAACAAGTCCGATGGGATAAGATCCCTTCTTATTGCCTAGAATGTAAACATGTTGGCCATATAAGGGAGGAATGCTATGTGACGGGTAAGAAGGAACGGCCGGCCAAGAGAAACTACAATGTAGCCCCACCAAAACAGCCGCACCCGGAGGGCCATGGCTTAAAAGACATGCAAGACACGGGGAGAAACGACGCCTACCATAATGAATGGAAACGCCAAGGGAAGAAAAAGAATAGTGATGGTGATCGAACAAGTAAGCAACACCGGCTGCTACTAACCTTGGCCCGATCGACCGGTGTGGGAAGTCTGCCTCGGTACCCCACGGCCCACAAGGCCCAGCAACCAAGGCCCCGGGGCTAAGGGTGGAAAACATGAGATGGGGAATCTCTTAAGCACTAATCAATATTATTCCCTCATGGAAGATGAAGATTACGAGGATGGTGATCATGATGCTAATGAAAGCTTCGAGATGGGTGCGCATCTCGGTGACGATGCCGGTGGCGCTAGCAACCCAATCTTGGAGATCGAGGCGGATCACGAATGGCACGACCAACAAATGACAGAATCCCAAGGGGGGCCTCCACACCCGCCGGGTACGGAACCTCATTATTAATTATGTCTATTAACTTCATGTTTTGGAACGTTAGGGGTATTGCGAATGCGCCAACCCAAAACGTTTTAAAAAGATTAATTAAGTCTTACGATGTGCACTTTCTTGCAATTATGGAGCCGCTTACAAGCCCCAACCCAGAGAAATTCTCTAGAGCTCTGGGGTTAATTTTCAAAGGCTCAAATGCTAATGGAAAAATCTGGATTTTTGACGAGGAGGGTGCAAACTTTATTGTGGAAGATGATTCGGATCAGGTGCTACACGGCCGTCTCCTATCTCTGTGCCTAGAGAATCCCATCTCCATTTCGGCTATCTACGCTAAGTGTTCGCGGGCGGATAGATATCACCTTTGGGATAAGATGAGAGAAATCTCGACCCTCACTGAGGGGACCCCTTGAGAGAGTCGGGAGCGACACCAACCGACAAGCCGAGATGGTTGACTTCGCCGAGACAATTGAGGACTGCAGATTACTTGACCCGGGGTTCGACGACTCGGCCTACACATGGACAAAGAATGGACTCCTGGAGAGGCTCGATAGAATTTTGGTGAACGATGCTTGGCCACAGGTGTTTGAGGCGACGAGAGTCACTAATCTCCCACGTGTCTCATCGGATCATGGCCCGGTGTTGGCTAGATGCAGAGGCCCCAACCGACACCCAGGAGGAAAGGCTTTCAGATTCCAAAACATGTGGATCTGCCACGAAAGTTTCTTGGATCCTGTGCGCAATACCTGGTCCCAACCCACCGAGGCCGAGGGATTGCTCAATCTCCAAATTAAGCTTGACCTAAAGAAAAGCAAATTCTCTCCCTTCTCTCTAACTTCTCTCTCTAGAACGCTTGCTCCATCGTTTGTTGGCGGTCTCCCCGTCGGACTAGACGACCGGAACCACCCAGCCATTCGCGGGGAGCTGGACGTCGACCAGTTATTGGAGTCGAGTCTCATAACGCCAAACTAACCGCGGAGCAGGCTAGGAACCTTGACCCTAACCAGGAGTATCTCGAGCACTTCCCTCCCCTCGAAAAGGGCCGAACCAAAAAACTATGTAGCTCGTTCGAAACAGGGGAGGCGTCATCATGGAAGGGAAGGCCGAAACACGGGCAAAGCTCGGCCGGTGGGGTTCAACATGGGGTCTTGAACCTGGGGGAAAAGGTACCTCGGGGGGAGCTTCATCCGACGGTTAAAGGCTCGCATCTCAACCCGAGTAAGGACCGAGGGCCGCAACCACAACCGACGATGGCGGATATCCTTCGCAACCAACCGGACCCGAAAGGCCATCACATATTTGAGCCGGTGAAAATAAAAAACATGGGGTTCGCTTCGTCGAGCAATGGCGTCCGGACGATCTACTTTTCTGGAAGTGAGACACAACAATTGGCCGACACGTTGGGATTTGCTATTGTAGGTAAGTTTTAACATTCCATTCCGGCTTCAAGCCAAATACAAAAAGCCTTAGACAATATGAAGTTTGTTAGAGGTTGGAATTGGAAATATATTAACGCAAAGCATGTGCTAATACAACTAGATGATCTTAATGACTACGCGAGGTTGGTTAATGGTCCGAAGGATACTCCGGTGTGGTACGTGGATAGACACCCAATGCGAGTCTTTAAGTGGACTCCGGACTTCGACGTTTATTGCGAGTCACCGATAGCAGCCATATGGTGTAACCTTATTGGCCTTCATATCCATCTCTATGACCATTCGGCCTTGTTTGCGGTTGGAAAACTCCTAGGAAACCCGATCCAAATTGATCGTGCAACAGCTAATAAGTCGAGGTTATCGTTCGCGAGAATTTGCGTGGAGATAGACATCACCAAACCGGTTCCGGAGGAAATTATCTTGGATATGTGCGATAGGGTGTCCATCCAAAACACAAAATGGGACAAGATACTTGCATTTTGTTCGGAGTGTCGGCACGTGGGCCATTCGGCCGCAACATGTTATGCCTTGGGTAAGAAGGAGAAGCCTCCAAAGCGGAACTACAACATCCCGATGGCGAGGAGGAACTCAGAGACAAATCACAATACGGCTGGAAAATCGCCTCACCATAATGGAAACAAGGTAATCACGGAATGGCATCGTCCGGAAAAGGAGGAGGCAAGTATACAGCCTATTCCCACGGCCCTGGTTTCGGTAGCTCAAGAGGTCCCATCTTACTCGGACACATGCATTCCGGATGTTCTTCAGCCGAGACAATGGGGGGAGAGAGGTCCTCATAATGGGGCCGGTGGATCGAGCAATAAGGGGAACGGGAGTTGGCAACCTCGTGGACGCTCCGCACGCAAGGCCTCAAGCGGACCTTCCTCTCCAATCAAACGAGGCACCCCGGCTAGGGGTCAAGAGGAGGATGGATCGATGGCACCCGAGAGGGACCTAGGAAACTTCATGAGCATTAATAAATACCATGCAATCATGGAGAAAGAAGCCTATGAAACGGATCATCCCGAGGAAGATGAGGTGATTGGAATGGAAATTGTGGTTCAACCAATCCCGAACACGGGGGAGGATGTAACCTCTTGCCTCGGCGAGAGTTCAAGGCACAAAAATGATCGGAAGATGGATGTAACAGGGCGGTCTTCATCCCGGTCGGGTAAGTCCTCATCCAATTAATTATATCTTGTAACCTTTTGTTTTGGAACGTGCGGGGAATTGTGAAAACCTCGTCCCGCAACGTTATCAAAAGACTAATTGATGTTCATAATATTTCTTTCATGGCAATAATGGAACCTTTCACCGCGCCAAACCCGGAGTTGTATTCGAAGCTTTTCGGACTCAACTTCAAAGGCGCTTCCACGTCGGGGAAAATTTGGATCTTTACTAGAGAGGGATTTAACTTTGATGTTATGGATGACTCCGAGCAAGCTCTCCACGGTATACTTCGCTTGGAGGCATGCAGCCAACCTGTGGCGGTCACGACGGCTATCTATGCTAAGTGTACTCGCGCGGAAAGATATCCACTTTGGTACAAATTGCGGGATCTTGCGGACAACTTAGAGAGTCGGCCGTGGATTATTGGAGGGGACTTCAACAACATTCTTAACCCACGAGATAGGTCCGGGAGCGAGTCTAATAGGCAAGCGGAGATGTTGGACTTCGCGGAAGCAATCGAAGATTGTAGACTGGTCGATGTGGGCTTTGACGGTGCACCTTTCACTTGGGCAAAGAACAACCTATTTGAGAGGCTTGACAGAGTTTTTATAAATGAGCAGTGGATGAGCGTTTTCGAGGCAACAAGAATCACGAACCTGCCTCGCGTCACCTCAGATCATGGTCCCATCCCGGTTCGATGCAAAACAAAGGTGACAGGGGACAAGGTAGGAACTTCCGATTCCAGAACATGTGGTTGAGACACGAGGGGTTTCGAGGAGTCGTGGAATCCAGTTGGAGCCAACCCACCGAGGCCGGAGGACTACTTAACTTGCAAATCAAGCTCGCAAGGCTTAAGAAAGTCCTTAAAGAGTGGAATAGAGCAACTTTTGGAAACCTCCAATCCAACCTTAAAGAGGCCGAGGCAACTATAGTAGAGGCCCAGCAAGCCTTCAAAGCTGATGCGTCCCCGACCAATAGATGCCGAGTAAATGAGGCAATTGCGGACTACATCCTTTTACTAAAAATGGAGAAGGACTTATGGAGACAGAGGGCAGCGATACGGTGGATCAAGAAGGGGGACAAAAATACGAAGTTCTATCAAAGTTGGGTCAAACAAAAGAGAGCCCGTCTTCGAATCCATGGCATACTTGTGGGAGACCGAACCATTACAGACGAGAGAGAGATCAAGGACTCGGCGTCTAACTTCTTTCAAGTTACTTGCACCATCGGCTCTCCCTCTGGCCGATCCAGATTTGAACTTGATTCGGCGACACCCACAGGCCTCGGACTTGGAGAGCCTCGCTACTTCCCCCAATGAAGAGGAGATCAAACGGGCAGTATGGAGCATTTCGGCTGATAGCACACCGGGCCCTGACGGATTCACCGCGTCCTTCTATCATAGTTGTTGGGATATCATTGGTCGGGATGTGGGGGATGCGGTAATACAATTTTTTAACGGGGCTTTTCTCCCACGGAGCATCACCGCGACAATGATTGTTCTATTACCAAAGAAGGATAACCCGGCATCTTGGTCGGACTATCGACCAATTAGTCTTTGTAATGTTTCAAACAAGATCATCACAAAAGTCCTTGCCTCAAGGCTGGCCCCGATCCTCCCTAAGGTAATATCCCCGAACCAAAGTGGTTTTATTAAAGGGAGGCTTCTAAATGACAACGTCCTCTTAGCCCAAGAAATGTTTCACGAGTTATATAGAAGGAGGCCCGCGCCAAACGTTGCAATCAAGATTGATATGGCAAAGGCTTATGATCGGGTACAATGGCCTTTCTTGATCCAAGTCATGCGCCGTATGGGATTCCCGGAGACATTTCTTAGTCTCATTGGAAGATGCATTGGATATTGTTGGTTCTCGGTGTTAATCAATGGAGCACCGGATGGTTTCTTCAAATCCACTCGTGGCTTGCGGCAAGGGGATCCTATCTCACCTTCATTATTCATTATTGCAGTGGAATATCTATTAAGGGCGTTGGATGAGCTTATTTTGGGGAAGATGGAAATGACCTTCAAGTCTAAACGCGCATGCTCCGAGGTTAGTCATTTGGCCTACGCTGATGATATTGTTATTTTTACGCAGGCGGCCAAGGAATCCATCCAACGGGTTAGAGTTTGTCTAGACGAATATTCGGCCGTCTCCGGGCAGAAGATCAATCTATCGAAGAGCAATTTTTACATTACCGAGACTAACGGTGATTGTGCGGGCATGGTGGAAACGGAGGGTGGTTTTACTAGGAGGTACATTCCCCTTCCTCTATCTTGGCGTACCTATTTACAAAGGTGTCAAAAGGACCGACATGTTTCTCTTCCTCCGAGAGAAAATTTCAAGAAGAATTTCGGGGTGGGCACACAGACACCTATCATTTGGGGGCAGGTTGACCTTGATCAAGAGTACCCTCGAGGCCATCCCAATACATGTGTTCCAAGCGATCGAACCAACAAAAGGAGCCCTTAAGCTCTTGGAGCAATAACTGGCAAGATTCTTCTGGGGCACTGTGGAGGGCAAACGACGTGTACACACTGGATTGCTTGGGAACAGATTTGCCTCTCCACTACGGAAGGAGGCCTAGGGATTAGGAAATTTGAGGATGTCCTGAAGGCCTTCAACGTCAAATTGTGGTAGCGCTTTAGAGAGCAAAACTCCTTATGGGCCTCACACATGTATAGCAAATATTGTGCCTCAAAATCGCATTTGGCTCGACTGAACTCGGGTAGGAGCAGCCCGACGTGGCGACGACTCGCGGCCGCTTGGCCCCTGGTCCAGCCAAACATCCGTTGGATCATTGGTGATGGACGAGCCCTGTTTTGGGACGACATCTGTCTCGGGGATAGGCCAATCAGAGATCTTTGCTTAGACACAAGGGGTGATCCCACGACAAGGGTTGCAGAGTTTTGGATGAATGGAAAGTGGGATGGGGCTAAGGTTGGCACCACATGCAACCAAACGGGTATGCCGCCTCACGTGGCTGAGGCCATCATGAGCACCCCTATCCTCCCTGACAGCCCCGATGTCCCGAGGTGGACTTTGTCTGGAGGAGAAAATTTCTCTCTGTCCTCGGCATGGGATTCTAACAGGGCTAGGCGGCCCCGTATCCCGGCTCTTGGAGACATCTGGCACGGTGGCATCTCAACAATAATCTCGGTTTTCATGTGGAGACTTATTTCGAATAGAATACCGGTTGACGCAAAACTACAATGGAGGAACATCTCCTTGGCATCTAAATGCCAATGTTGTCCTAGGCAGCCGGGGTTGGAATCCATTCAAAACCTTTTTATTAATGGACAAGGGGCGAGCATGGTTTGGAGGCTTTTTGATGAATGGTTTGATGGTGCGAGCCAACCCCTTCGGCCATCGGACTCCATTCCATCTAGACTCGAAGCATGGGCTAAGAGAATCAACCGGTCCACAAAGGACCACATGGCTCGGACCCTTCCTTGCATCATCCTTTGGTATTTGTGGGCGGAGAGGAACAACAGCCGACATAATGGGGTTTGCTTCAGGGCTTATAACGTGGTATGGCAAGTCAGGCTATATGTCCAGAAACTGGTGGAAAGTGGGCGAGCACGGGCGAAGCACTTCTAGGATGTCCGTTTTGAGGGGTAAACACTCCCCCCCTCGGCCGAAGGAACCAACAAGAAGGGTCGTGGCTATCAAATGGCAACCCCCGGATGCTCCATGGCTCAAGTTAAATGTCATGGGCAGATACGATGCGACAACGGACAGAGCCAGTGGAGGTGGGATCATCCGAGACCATCTCCGTAATATGGTGGGGGCTTTCTATACGCCGATTGGTGCACACTCCGAGCTAGAGGCCGAGCTCGAAATCATTCACCGAGGTATGGCATTTGCCGAGAGGCGAGGCGCATTCATCTAGGTAGAGTCAAGTTCACATCAAGCTAGGGCAGCTATTGAGTCAAGGGATTGGGGACCGGCAACATGTCGTCACACAATGGTACGAATCCAAGGCATTATGAAGGAGGGCAAGTTCAAACTCAACTATGTTCATCCGGAAGGCAACAAGGTGGCCGGGTACTTAGCTAAATTGGGAAAGGAATCGCCGCATCATCAAGAGGTAAATATAGAGGCCGCTCCTAGGCTACTAACCGCCATGGTTGGCCTTGAACGGCTTGGAATGCCGAACATCCGCTTGGAAGAAGACGACAATGGATAGGCAGGAACAGATGGGGATCCCCAAACCGAAGAAAGAAGTTAGAAGAGGTTTGCTTGTGATTGGCTCGACTAATTTATTCTGGAGATTTTTTTGTATGATTGGCTTTGTAAGGTAATAGGTTTGATTTGGTTAGACCTTGTGATAGGATTACTGTTGGGAGTATGATGAGATCCGAGCACAGGCGCTGGACCGCCTACTACTCCTATTTTTTGTGTTGGCACATCACTTTTGGGTGTGGCCACAACTTTGTAATCTGCGCCTTTTTGATATATAGGGATGAGGGACCCACGAACCCTCCACCGTAAAGGTGTTTGATTAAAAAAAAAAAAAAAAAGCTTGCGCGCACCAAGAGAACTCTCAAACAATGGAATAGAGAAGTCTTTGGGAATATACACGCCAATCTAAAGGAAATGGAAAACAAGGTGGCTGGGCCCCTGATATGGATTGGGATACGACGAAGGACCCGTTGGATATATTGATCCAAGAACCCCACGTATAAGGTTTGGCAGCGGAATCCCATGATTGATAATCTGGTTTGATCCACTTCCAGAGCTTGGAAAACCTCGACCCGTTGGCTATATGACCAGCCAAGAACCTCGGTATGATTGAACGCCACAAGAACTTGCTCAAAGTATCTTGATAAGTTCCAAACAAGTGAAAAACTCTACAAAGAGAATTCAACTCCCCTCCAATGTTTTGGCTTGAGTCTTCCATTCTCCATGTTGTTACGGATAAAGGTAATGGTCTGCCACACAACGTTATTCGCCCTGAACTAAAAACATATTCTTAAACAAGTGACATCTAGAGAGAGACGCTCCCCCTTCTCTCTAGCAATTCCCCCACCTTGATTCATTCCGCCGCCCCACACTTCCACGACCAGCCGCCGCAACTCTTTCCACGCCGCCCCCACAACCCTCTCTACCCCTCTCAACCGTCACTCACAACCCTCGAATACCGTACCACCCCACCAACCCGCCATTACCGCTCGGACTGCGTTTCGCCGGCCAAGTCTCACCCCGTCAACAATGCCGGACGAATCGCCGAGTGACACCCCACCCCCCGACGGAATGCACGGCCTCTCGGACCAACTCATGACCTTTACTTCGCCGGAAGACTCAACTAGCAAGCAACCGGTCAAGAAAGCGGTGACGAAAGCTGCAAAGAACAAGCTCAAGGCAAGGAAGAGCACCCCGGCGCCGCCTCCCAAAGGATCCGGACGTAAGAGGTTCGTTCCATCTCCACTCCCCGAAGATAAACAACCTTGGAAGAAGCTAGACTTTGGGAATTTTGATGAGATTGCGGACAAGAGCCCCAAATGCAAAAATGAACTCTTGACCGCCGGCGCGGCGGTGGCCGGACGACCCTTGGCGGATCTGAACCACCACCAATCTCCAGATTTGAATTCTCCTATAACAACACCCTCATCCGCTTTCAAGGCCTATCAAATGGAATTCCCACCTTTGGAGAGAGGTCGGACTTTAAAGATCCGCGACACATTTGAGAAGGGTCAGCTAAAAGGAGCGGTCGTGGCCCCGAGAGCCCAAGGGAGCCAAGGTGGAGGAGGAGGTGAGGCCACCATGTCGTCGGCTAGCATTCTTGGCGAGGGAGGAAATGTGGTGCACCCGACATCAACTCCTCAACCGGAGACAACGGCAAACCCCTCCAAGACAACCCCGGCAGCAACACCAAAGGGCCCACATCCTTGGGGAGTGAAGAGAGCCGGTGAAGGGACGAGTGGCACCGCGTCGGGTGTCGGGGCCGAGACAAACCACGGCAATGCAACTACGTGGAGCTCAATGGCGGATATGATTAAAGGAGTCCCCGACCCGAATGGGCCTCAAGTGTTCATGGCCGACAAGCTTCAACCAATTGGACTCGCAACAGTCTCGAACGGAATGCCGGCAATCTACTTCTCGGGGAGGGAAATCGAAAAGCTCGCTGAAAATGTGGGACACGCCATAGTAGGTAAATTTTCGCACTCTATCCCGACTTCCGGGCAAATTCAAAAGGCTCTCAATAATATCAAGCTTCAATGTGGATTCACTTGGAAATACATTAATGCCAAACATATTCTCATACAATGCGAGGACTTGGCGGATTATGCTAGGCTACTTGGCGGCCCAAAGGGAGTCCCGGTGTGGTTCATTGATCGTCACCCAATGAGGGTCTTCAAATGGTCCCCGGACTTCGATGCTTATTGTGAATCGCCAATTGCAGCGATATGGTGTAATCTAATCGGCCTCTCGATACACTTGTATGATCAATCCGCCTTATTCGCCATTGGAAAGCTCCTCGGGACCCCGATCCAAGTCGACCGTGCCACCGCAAATAAGTCAAGATTGTCCTTTGCTCGCATTTGCATCGAAATTGATATCACCAAGCCTCCCCCCCAAGAAATCGTCTTAGATATTTGCGGCCGAGAGATGATACAACAAGTTCGATGGGACAAGATTCCGGCCTACTGTCGGGAATGTAAGCACGTCGGGCACACAAGCAACGTGTGTTATGCCGTGGGGAGATCCGAAAGGCCACCAAAGAGGGATTATAATAGGGTTCTCCAAACAAAAACAACCCAAGGAGGCAATGGTTCAATCGAAAAGCAAGCACTTGAAAGAGACATACCAAATGACAACAATGAATGGAGGCGCCAAGGGAGAAACAAAGGGAGAGGAACGGCCCCGAGCGCTAAGGCTTATGAGAATAAGGGAGTGGAGATGGAGTGGGAAGGTCCGGATATTGTGGGTGACTCACACGATCATGATGGGATGGATATTCGTAAACATGACCTGATTTTGGTGCAAGGGGAGGGAAGCAATACAAGGCCCTCAATGGGGCCGGGACAACTTGCCAAGAGAAATGAGGATACAAGGGATACTTCGAGGGAGCATAGTGTGTCACCCCGTAGGGTGGCCTATGGGTCTCGTGGGGGCTCCCGAGGCGGTTCGAGAGGGGGAGGGCGACATTCTACAAATGCGTGGGAAAGGGGTTCCAATGAATGGATGGGGAACGTTATAAGCACAAACAAATACTATGCGCTCATGGAAAATGGAGAGTACGATGTGGAGGGATGTGGTGAGGATAATGTGGAGGAAATGGATGTCCAAGCCCTTGGAGACCAAGCCGCGGATAACCCCGTACCAACCATCAACGAGGCACCTACAAGGGCAAATGACCAACGGATAGTCCCACACCATGGAGGGCCCCCTTCCCCCCCGGGTACGAACCACCCTTGTTAATTATGTCGTACAATTGCATGTTTTGGAACGCGAGGGGAATCGCTAACGCGACGACCCAAAACGTCCTAAAAAGATTGATTAAATGCTATAATGTTATGTTTCTTGCAATTATGGAGCCTTTTACCACGCCTGAACCGGATCGATACTCCAAGATGTTGGGTTTGAAATTTAAAGGGGTAAACACATCCGGTAAGATCTGGATTTTTGCTGAAAAGGGCACGGATTTTGATATTGTGGAAGATTTGGACCAAGTCTTACACGGTAGGGTAACCTCACACCGCATGGCGAACCCCATCTATATCTCGGCGGTTTATGCTAAATGTACAAGATTGGAGCGACAACATTTGTGGGATAAAATGAGGGATCTGTCCAATCGGGTAGATGGTACACCTTGGTTGATTGGAGGGGATTTTAACACGATCCTCGCCCCCGAAGACAGGGTTGGTAGTGATACAAACAGGCCGAATGAGATGATTGATTTTGCAGAGGCTATTGAAGATTGTAGACTCCTTGACCCGGGGACCGATGGTGCGGAGTTTACTTGGGCCAAAAATGGGCTGTTTGAAAGGCTGGATCGGATGTTCGTTAGTGAAGCTTGGACAAACATGTTTGAGGCGACTAGGGTGACCAACCTGCCAAGAGTTTCCTCGGACCATGGTCCGGTCTTAGCTAGATGCAAGATGCCAAGGCCCTCAACTGGGGGTTGCGCCTTCCGATTTCAAAACATGTGGGTTCGGCATGAGGGGTTCATGGCCCTTATTCAAAATGACTGGGCTCAACCGACGGGGGCGTCCGGTCTTTTAAACCTCCAAATTAAACTCGCAAGGGTTAAAAAAGTACTCAAAACTTGGAACAAAGAGGTCTTTGGCAACATCCATGCCAACCTCAAAGAGATGGAGGAGGAGATCGCGCAGGCTCAAGCCAACTTTGAGGCTGACTCGTCGCCCCAAAACAGGACCGAGATTAATAAGAGAATAGCTGAATACATCTTACTTCTCCGGATGGAGGAGGATTTTTGGAGACAAAAGGCGTCTCTAAGATGGCTTGCGGATGGGGATAAAAACACGCGATTCTACCAAAGTTGGGTGAAGCAGAAGAGAGTGCGACTTCGGATACATTCTATTATGTCAGAAGGTCAAGAGATTGCGGATGAGAATGAGATTAGGCATTCGGCGGTTGAGTTCTTCCGAAACCTACTTGCCCCGGAGCTGCCCGAACTTGAGGAACCAGCCCTCGAGATTATCCCACAACTCCCCCCCTCAACGGATCTTGAGGAATTACATTTAGCCCCGGACTACGAAGAGGTGAAGAAGGTGGTGTTTGGCATCTCCGGGGACAGCGCACCCGGGCCGGATGGTTTTTCGGCCACTTTCTTTCAAGTGTGTTGGGGGATTATCGGGGTGGATGTCGTTGCTGCGGTTCGCCAGTTCTTCCTTGGGGCCTTCCTCCCCCGAAGCGTTACGGCTACGAACATTGTTTTGATTCCAAAGAAGGCTGCACCCGTGACTTGGGCTGACTATCGGCCGATCAGCCTATGCAATGTAGTAAACAAGATCATCACAAAGGTCCTAACTGGCCGACTTGCTCCTCTTCTACCTAGGGTTATCTCTCCAAATCAAAGCGGCTTTGTAAAGGGCCGCCTCCTCCTACATGACAATGTTCTCCTCGCCCAGGAAATGTTCCATGAGCTCGCTCGGTGCTCCCCAGCGCCAAATGTAGCTGTTAAGATTGACATGGCTAAGGCTTATGATAGGGTGCAATGGAGCTTCCTACTTAAGGTTCTCAGGAGGATGGGTTTCTCGGAAGCATGGATAGGACTTATTGAGAGATGCATTGGCTCGTGTTGGTTCTCAGTCCTTATCAATGGGGCGCCCGCTGGGTTCTTTCACTCTACCCGAGGCCTCAGACAAGGTGATCCAATCTCTCCGGCGCTATTTGTGATTGCTGCGGAATACTTATCTCGAGCCCTTGATAAACTCATTCTTGGCAAGAAGGAGATGACTTTTAAGGCCTCAAGGAGATGCATGGAAATCACTCACTTGGCTTATGCAGATGACATTATCATATTTACACAAGCAGCTCCTATTCCCCTACGCCGCCTCCGAGCATGTCTTGATGAGTACGAGAGAGTGTCGGGACAGTCGGTGAGCTTGCCCAAAAGTAACTTCTATATCGCTGAGGCTCACGAGCAATGGGCGCAAGCAATTCATAGAGATGGGGGTTTTGCCCGAGGGACTTTCCCCTTCTTATATTTGGGGGTCCCAATCTATAGGGGAGCCAAGCGCACGGAAATGTTCATGTTCATTCGGGAGAAAATTGCTCGACGGATCTCGGGATGGGCGCATCGGCACTTATCCTTTGGGGGGAGACTTACCCTAATAAAGAGCACGCTTGAGGCGATTCCTATCCATGTCTTTCAGGCCATTGAGCCGACGGCTGGAGCAATGAAACTACTTGATCAACAAATGGCACGTTTCTTTTGGGGGTCGATGACTGAAAGAAAAAGGACACACTGGATCAGTTGGGAACAGATTTGTCTTCCCACCAACGAGGGGGGGCTTGGTATCCGTAAATTCACCGACGTACTCCGAGCCTTTAATATCAAACTGTGGTGGCGGTTCCGAGAACAGAGCTCGTTGTGGGCAAGATATTTGAAGCAAAAGTACTGCGCCTCAACCTCACCTCTCTCTACAGGAACTTCGGGAAGGAATAGCCCAACTTGGAAACGACTTGGCCACGCGTGGACTCACGCACATCCGCACATCCGATGGCTGGTTGGGCAGGGAAACATTTATTTCTGGGATGACATTTGGCTCGGCGATAAACCCCTCAGAGATCTTGGGCTCGATGATCGGGGTAGGCCAGAGATGCTTGTCTCGGAGGTCATTACAGATGGCGCCTGGGAAGAGGCCAAACTGCGGGTGATCGGTGATCAGGCTGGACTCCCAAGACATATCATTGATCGAATCTGTACACTCCCGATCTTATCGGGGGAGCAGAATGTCCCAAGGTGGACTTTGTCTCGGAGAGGAGAATTTTCGCTTGCCTCGACCTGGGCCACGATCAGATCGCCTAGGCCCATCGTTCAGGGACTTGAGGACTTGTGGCAGGCCGGCCTTACGACCACCATAGCTATCTTCAACTGGAGACTCCTATCCAATCGGATCCCCGTTGATTCCAAGTTACAATGGCGAAAAATTGAGCTTGCATCTAAATGCCAATGCTGTCCCCGCCGACCAGGTACAGAGTCTCTCCAACATCTCTTTATCTAAGGGGAAGGGGCGATAAGGGTGTGGAAGGAATTCGACGGGTGGTTTGAAGGCAACTCCCACCCTATCGGGATGAACGATACCATCCCAACACGAATTGAAGTGTGGTCGACCAGAACGCAGCAGCCGGGAAGGAAGCATCTTAGTAGAGCCCTGCCGTACCTGATTTTTTGGTTTTTGTGGGCCGAAAGAAATAGAAGCCGTCACCATGGAACTCAATTTAAGGCAAGCAATGTGATATGGCAGAGCATCACCTTTGTCCGAAACTCTATGGCTAATGGGAAGCTACGGCCGAAGCATTGGAGAGGCGTTCGGTTTGGGTTTAGTATCCCGAACGAAGCCGAGGCACAACGGCCGATGCGGCTCACGATGATGTTCAAGTGGGAGCCGCCGGATCAACCGTGGTTAAAACTTAATACGGATGGGTCCCTTGTCGAGGAAACAGGAAAGGCTGGGGGAGGGGGGCTTATCCGTGACTACTTGGGTAGGGTGCTCAAGGCCTTTGCTTTACCTTTCGACGCACACTCACCCCTTGAAGCTGAGCTTCTCGCCATGCACCACGGATTGGTGATGGCTGCGGAATTTGCGAGGCCAATTTGGCTTGAGGCGGACGCTGAACAAGCCGTAGCACTGATCCGAAGAAATCAATGGGGGCCTGCCCACATTCGCCAAGCAATGGCACACTTGGCCCTACACAAGAGACGCCTTCCCCTACGGATCTCTTTCATCCACCGCGAAGGCAACAAAGCAGCCGACCGCCTTGCGAAGATGGGTGCTGCTCTGAGTGAAAGCCGGATATTTGATGATCAGGATATACCGAGAGACCTATCAGACATCATCCGGAAGGAACAGATGGGGATCCCCAATGCCCGAGTCCAAGCTGAGGAAAGAAATTAGATTTGGTTTGATTTTATCTGGCCGTTTAAGGTTTGTAATAGAATGTAATAGGTTTGCTTTTGTTAGCCCTTGAGATAGGGAAATAGTAGGGAGTATGATGAGGTCCGAGCATCTGGCCCTGGACCGCTTATTACTCCTATTTTTCTGTGTTGGCATACCACCTTGGGGTATGTCCACTCCTGTGTAATCTGTTCGTTTGTGATATATAGGGTTGAGGGACCCACGAACCCTCCACCACAGAGGTGTTTTAACTAAAAAAAAAAAAAAACGTTATTCGCCCTGAACTGGAGTTCATGATGGCGGCTTCTATTTCGTTCTGCCCAGAGGAACCAAAAGATTATGTAAGGCAAGGCTCGGCTAAGATGTTTTCTACCTGGTTGCTGCGTTCTTCTCGCCCATACTTCAATTCGTGTGGGTATGGTGTCGTTTATCCCAAGTGGTGAAGAGGGGCCCTTGAACCATCCATCAAATTCTTTCCATACTCTTCTCGCCCCTACGCCTTGGATGAAAAGGTGTTGGAGGGACTCTGTGCTCGGCCGCTGGGGGCAGCAGTTGCATTTGGATGCGAGCTCGATCTTGCGCCATTGAAGTTTCGAATCAACAGGGATCCGGTTAGATAAGAGCCTCCAATTAAAGATTGCCATAGATCTGTCGTATCTTCGAGTTATTGTAAGTTTCCGTCGACCAAATCTGTTTATTATGTTTGAATCTGGGCATTTCCTCTGTTTTCTCCATTTGCGAATCTGAATTAGTTAGAAAAGTGCATGAAGATTGTTAGCTGCAGCTTTACCGTACGTTGTCAGGCTTGGATTCCATGGTCCCCACTTTTTATTTCCTTTGTCTAGTGGTTATCGGTAGTTATGTACTCGGTCTAGGAATTGTTTAACTTTTTCTGCCTGTTACTTGGTTTAAGAGTCCTTTGTTCTACGGTCTAGTATTTACGTTTGTGCCTAGGTCTAGTAGTAGTTAAAATCTCAAACCCTTTTGCGTGGCAGCAGCCATTTTGTCCAAATTCTCTCAATACTAGCCTACGAATCCATCTCCGTGGGATCGACTCCACTTCCCTATACTAATCCATAGTATTCGGGTTGAGGAAATTTAATTGTTGAAGGAGCGTCGTGAGTGCCCAACGACCGGAGCGCCATTCGATCCCTCGAGTTACTGGACCCTGTGATTCAGTTAATTCGGAGAAGCGTGGTGTCTCGACCTAGCAATTGCTTAGATCGAATTTTGCAAGCGCATAGCTCGCTAGATTACTCTTACAAACTCCCTTCAAACATCTCAACCATGTGCATTCTATTTTGGACACCTTAAGAAAAGAATCATTGTATGCTAATCTCAAGAAGTGTTCATTTAGCATGGATAAAGTTGTTTTTCTTGGTTTTATTATAAGTGCTAATGGGATTGAAATGGAAAATGAGAAGGTGAAAGCTATTTTAGAATGGCCAATTCCTCAAAATGTAGCACAAGTTAGAAGTTTTCATGGTCTTGCAAGTTTTTATAGGAGGTTTGTCAAGGATTTTAGTACAATTGCTGCACCTTTGAATGAAATTGTGAAAAAGGATGTTTGTTTTTATTGGGGAGAAAAACAAAAGCATGCTTTTAATCTCCTTAAAGAAAAACTTACAACTGCACCAATTCTTTCTTTGCCTAACTTTGATAACATGTTTGAGCTTGAATGTGATGCATCTGAAGTAGGCATCGGAGCTGTTTTGTTGCAGGATGGAAAGCCAATCGCTTACTTTAGCGAAAAGTTTAAAGGAGCTCAATTGAACTATCCAACATATGACAAGGAGTTATATGCGTTGGTTAGAGCTTTGGAAACATGGCAGCATTACTTGTGGCCTAGAGAGTTTGTAATTCATACGGATCATGAATCTCTAAAGTACTTGAAAGGTCAAGGTAAGCTTAGCAAGAGACATGTTAAGTGGGTGGAATTCATTGAATCATTTCCCTATGTAATCAAATACAAAAAGGGAAAAGAAAACATTGTGGCTGATGCATTGTCTCGGAGGTACATTTTGATCACTAATTTGAGTTCTAAGTTGCTTGGTTTTGAGTTGATTAAGGAAATGTATGATAATGACCCGGACTTTTCTTCTATCTATTTAGCTTGTGAGCATGCTGCATTTGACAAGTTCTATAGGCATGATGGCTATTTGTTTAGAGAAAATAAACTGTGCATTCCTAAAGGTTCTATGCGTGAATTGCTTGTGCGTGAAGCACATGGTGGTGGTTTAATGGGGCATTTTGGAGTCCATAAGACAATGGATGTTTTGCATGAACATTTCTTTTGGCCTAAAATGCGTGTGGATGTTGAAAGAATTTGTAAAAGATGCATAACTTGCATGCAAGCCAAGTCTAAATCACACCCACATGGTTTGTACAAACCGTTACCAATTCCTAGTGCACCTTGGGAGGATATTTCAATGGACTTTGTTGTTGGTTTGCCAAGAACAAAAAGAGGTAGAGATTCAGTTTTTGTGGTTGTTGATAGGTTTTCAAAAATGGCACATTTTATTCCATGTCACAAAACTGATGATGCATCTCATATCGCTGATTTGTTCTTTAAAGAAATTGTCCGTTTGCATGGTGTTCCTAGATATATTGTGAGTGATCGAGATGCTAAATTTGTGAGTCATTTTTGGCGAGTGTTGTGGAATAAGTTAGGAACTAAACTCTTGTTTTCTACTACTTGTCATCCACAAACTGATGGACAAACTGAAGTAGTTAATAGGACTTTGTCTCAATTACTACGAACTTTAGTTAAAAAGAACTTGAAAAGTTGGGAGGAATGCTTACCTTTTGCTGAATTTGCTTATAATCGAAGTGTTCATTCTGCTACTAACTTTTCTCCATTTGAAGTTGTGTATGGTTTTAATCCATTGAGCCCACTAGATTTGATTCCAATACCTATTGAAGATCGTGCAAGTCTTGATGGAAAAGCTAAGGCCGAAATGGTGAAAAGAATGCATGAAAGGGTAAGACTCAACATTGAAAAGAGGACAGAACAATATGCAAAGCAAGCCAACAAGGGTCGGAAACAAGTCATCTTTGAGCCGGGAGATTGGGTTTGGTTGCATATGAGAAAGGAGAGATTTCCTTCGAAAAGAAAGTCCAAGTTGCAGCCAAGAGGAGATGGACCATTCCAAGTGATTGGAAAAGTCAATGATAATGCTTACAAATTTGACTTACCTGGTGAGTTTAATGTAAGTGCTACTTTCAATGTTTCTGATTTATCTCCTTATGTTGGTGAATTAGATTCGAGGACGAATCCTCTTGAAGAAGAAGGGAATGATGGAGCTACACCCAAGCTGATCTACAAGGACAAGAAGATGGATCCATTGTTCATTCAAAGTGGACCAATTCCAAGAGCTAGAGCTAAGAAGATAAAGGAGTCCATGATGCTTTTAGTTGATGAAATAAAAGCCCAATTCCAAGACCAATCTACATTGGGCCAAATGGTGAATATTATTCAAGTTAGTGGGCAGCCCAATGCATGAAGTTTTGAGTCACTATATATCAAATTTTGGAGGCCCAAATTGAAGATACATGATGCATTTTCGTCCAAGTTGGAGCAACCAAAATGAAGAGTCATTTTTGAGTTACTTTTTGAGTTAAATAAGTGACTTTAGATGTCCTAAAGTCATACCAATAGTTTAGGAGTTACTTTTCACTTATTATGAGTCATTCTAAAGGTCTTAAGTTGTACTAATGATATGAGACTTTCAAGAGTCCATTCTAGCCTATAAATAGGCTTGTAAGCATGTCATTTGAGGACACCATTGATCAAATACGAAAATAGACTTTGTCTTGTGAGTTGAATTCTCTTTGTAGAGTTTTTCACTTGTTTGGAACTTATCAAGATACTTTGAGCAAGTTCTTGTGGCGTTCAACCATACCGAGGTTCTTGGCTGATCATATAGCCAACGGGTCGAGATTTTCCAAGCTCTGGAAGTGGATCAAACCAGATTATCAATCAAGGGAGTCCGCTGCCAAACCTTATACGTGGGGTTCTTGGATCAATATATCCAACGGGTCCTTCGTCCTATCCCAATCCATATCAGTTCCGCAACGAGACTATCCACCATTTCAAAGACCATCTTCTTCTTAGCCCGACTAACCTCCGAACCAGATTCAAGGCCGGCTCGTTTGAGGGCTTGTCGAGCTTTCTCCGGGTGAGGCGTGCCAACCCTATTGGTTTTAGACCGTGCAATCGAATGAAACTTCCACTCCGGCGAGGAGAGGGGCTGCATCGTGTGTTCCAAGGCATCGGCATCCCCCTCCGGCAACTCACTGTCGGACTTCACCACGTGTTGGATGCAACAATCACATTACACCTCCCTCAAAGGGGAGGGAGAGGGAGTGGACGAATTCTAGAGAGAAGGGAGAGCTTCTCTCTCTAACTTTGAGTGTTTGACTTATCAATTCAGGGCGAATAACGTTGTGTGGCAGACCATTACCTTTACCCGTAACAACATGGAGAATGGAAGACTCAAGCCAAAACATTGGAGGGTAGTTCGGTTGGAGTCGCCATCCCTAGCCGTGCCGAATGCCTAAGACCACTTCCGCTTGCAATGATGATCAAATGGGAACCTCCGGATCAGCCTTGGATCAAACTAAACACAGATGGATAATACTTCGAGAGGTCTAGTAAGGCCGGGGGAGGGGGCATTATTCGGGATCATTCGGGCACGTTGATTTTGGCTTATGCCTTACCCCTTGAAGCACAATCACCCCTCGAGGCCGAGCTGCTTGCTATACAGCATGGATTAAAGATGGCTGAGGCCCTTGCGAAACCAATTTGGCTCGAATCGGATGCCGAGCAAGCCATAAACCTTATCAAAGGGGCACAATGGGGCCCTGCCCATACTCGCCACGCCATGGCGCACATTGCCTTGCTAAAGCGCAAGCTCACCCTCCGAACAACTTTCATCCATCGGGAAGGCAACAAGGCGGCCGACTTACTCGCGAAGATGGGTACGGACATGATCTGCAGCCAAACCTGGTCCGAACAAGATGCGCCGGAGGCCCTTACAGATATCGTCCGGTTGGAGCAGAAGGGGACCCCGAATATCCGCGTTCGTGAAGATGGAGAGACTTAATTGATCACAATAGAGTATGCAGGTGTCGAGCCAGCCATGACACGACCCCGACCTACTCTTAAGTGCTTAGAGCCAAGTTTGATGTTTGTGAGTTGCATTTGATTGCTTTTGTTCTTGAGTTGGTTGTAATAGTTTTGTATTTTGGCTTCGATTAAGATCATTTGTAACCGAGAACTGTAACTGAAATTGTTGGATGATATATAGGGATGAGAGACCCTCGAACCCTCCACCGATAAGGTGTTTTAAAAATTTAAAAAAAAAAGTTAAGCAGCCCCCCCGGCTTCCGTGGGCTGGCTCCAGCTTGATGCAACCGTATCTCTGAACCCTTCATGTCTAAGCCACATGTTCTGGAACCAGAACGCCCTTCCTTGGGATGAAAAAGCGGCAATTTTACAACGAACAAGGACTGGGCCGTGGTCCGATGCAACCCGCGGCAGGTTTGTGACTTTGAAGCTTCAAACACATTAGTCCACTGCTCGCTGAAATGCACTCTATCGAGCCTTTCAAAAGATCATTCTTGAGATGTTCTTGAAAGACCTGGGCAACAATGTGAAAAGTATATTGAATAATGACACAACTTATTACTGAAAGACTGAACTAAACAACCTGAATGTGACTTAAAAAAGAAAGCCAGAAGCTAGCATGTAAACACGTTATAATAAAGTTGTTCATGCAAAGAAAACCACTACTGATAAAGAGCTCAGATGATGTTTCAATGATAAAGAACCACCTTGACCAAGAATGACAATATTGTAGTTATCTGGTTAGCATGGTCAATACAGTGACAAATCTCAAAAATATTCAAAGAGGGACTCAAGAAGTAATGTTTAATGGTCAGTACAAGAAAGTCACACAAAACCAACCTTACTCGTCACCTCCTGCTACCTATATATATCAAGGTCTTATATCTATGATGATCATTGATATCTGAGGAACAATGAGCAGTAATTTGAAGCATGGAAAAGTTAGCAAAACATTCATACCACAATCTTAAGTGTCTCACGGGTTGCTGTTGCGCAATTGTCTCCAAGATTAACAAAATTCTCCAGTCAAGACAATCAATTCATGTGGGGGAGAGAGAGAGAGAGGGAGAGAGAGAGAGGAAAGAAGGGACGGTCGGATGGACGACGACTTGGCCAATCGCTGGCGGGAGAGAACTGATAGAGGAGGAAGTCGAAGTGAGGGCCCTAGCGAGAGAGAGTGACGGAATGGGACGAAGTTGGAGAGCCCTAATTTTATTACATGAAAGAGAGTGCAACAGGAAAATGGGATTTTTTTAACGCCAAACCTTTTCTAGCCGACTTAGAGAGACGGTTTAGAGTGAGAAGCTCTCCCTTCACTCTAGAATTCTCCCTCTCTTCCTCCCTCCCCTTTGAGGGAGGTGAAATATGATTGTTGCATCCCACAAATGGTGAAGGCCGGTGATAAGTCGTCGGAGGGGGATGCTGCGACCTCGATTCACCCGGTGCAGCCCCTCTCCTCGCCGGAATGGAACTTCCACTCAATAGCACGGGCAAAAAAGAAAAGGGTTGGCACGCCGCACCCGGAGAAATCACGACGTGCCCTCAAACGCGCCGGCCTCGAAACTGGTTCGGAGGTAAGTAGGGCTAAGAAGAAGATGGTCTTTGAAATGGCTAATTGCATCTTCGCCAAACACCATGGAGAAGAAAATGAGTCGCCGGAAAGTAAGAGAGTCCTTATTGGGGAAATGTTGAGCACTTTAGCTCAAATGGCAAAGGATGGGAATGCTCCAAAGCGTGAAAGGGTTGGGCTCGACCACGAGGTGGTGGCCGGAACGTCGCCGGCGCCGGATGGCCAGAATCTTACTGAAGCACGAAAGGAGTTGGAGTTGGTCAACCATCCACATGATGCAAGTACCACACCCCACTTGAATCCTATGCTAGTTGTTGGGGTGGCATGTGAGGTGGTTGCATGTGACTCACAAAAGGAGGATAGGCTAAACTCCACTTTGCATGGGCAAGGATTTGTTGGACCATTTTTGGAAAATGCCAATTTTAATTCAAATGCAACAACATGTGCCACACATCCTCCCTCACCTCATCTCGTCTTGGATGAATGCAAGGGGGACCGAGTTCCCGGTGCTCAGCTGCCGGAATCCTCGCCGGAAAAGCTGGCATCGCCGGCGAAAACTTGGAAGGCGGCGAAAGAACCCCTCGTCCACGTGGGGATGGGGCTTGTGGAGGGAGCATCAGCCGCGCACAACCCAAAAGAGGCCAAGCCAATTGTCTTGGGCCCCGACAAGATCAAAGCCTTGGGGATAGCCGGATGTTTTGAAGGTACACCATCCCTTTCCTTGGAAATTTCTCCCATTCGCTTCCATCCACATATCAAATTAAAAAAATCCTAGGAGGGTTGGGATTAGTTGGCTCATTCTCTTGGAAATACTTGAATGCTAAGCACATTTTAGTCCAATTCCAAGAGGTGGCCGACTATGCTAAGGTTTTAAATGGTCCTAGTGGGAGTTCGAATTGGTATGTTGGTATCCACCCGATGAGGGTGTTCAAATGGGCGCCGGATTTTGATACCCTCTTTAAAACGTGATTGTTGTCGTTTGGTGTAACATTATTGGAATCCCGACCCATCTATATGAGGAATCGACTATCATGGCAATCGGCAAACTCCTAGGCAAGCCATTACAAGCCGACCATGCCACAATTCATCAAACCCGTCTCTCCTTCGCTAGGATATGTGTAGAGATTGACATCTCAATCCCCCCGACGGAAGAGATTATCATCAATATCCGAGGAAAAGAATCAAGATACAAAGTGGCATAGGACCGTATTCCATTGTTTTGTGCCAATTGTAAGCATGTTGGGCACGTGAAAGATGATTGTCACGCATCGAGAAGGAAGTCACGTGGAGGAGGCAAGGATAGCCGTGGACCAACGAAGGAGGCTTACTCTAACCTTGTCCCCAAGGCCACCCGCCGAGAGTGGCGTCCAAAGGCTTCGACTAGGGTTGGCACTTCACCAAACATTGATAACAAGAACAAGGGGAAAGAAAGTGCCAACCAAGAGGAGAACAAGGAGGGCACAATGGATGCCGATCTGCCGAGCTCAAGAGCGGCCTTTGGGAGTCAACCAAGTGTGGATGAGGATAGGTTCCAATTGGTGTCACGGAAAAGGAAAGGCAAGGCTCGTAAGGGAGAAACGCACTCCAAAGCTCAACACATCGATTACTGACGCTCAAAAGACAATGTGGCTACGGTTTCATTTCTTCGAGATGAACCTAGCGCGAACGAGCCGAGCACTGGCTCAATGAATGTTTCATGTGGGCTCCCCGATCGGGAGAAGGAAGGCTTAATCGAGGAACTTGATCCGGGAGGGATTATCCATCGCGGGGTATCCCTATTGCGGGTCACAATTGAAGGATGGAGTTATGTTTTGTGATGGGAAGGTTCCGTCATTTCAATTGTAATAGAATTGCTAAGAGTACATTGATGACCACTCTGGTTGATAGGGAGGCCCTCTTTGTACTCTAATTGGTTGCTGCGAATCGTCACTTTTGGGCGATTCGGTGTTTTGGTTGTTCGTTACAATTGACTTTGGTAATGCACAGGTGTGGGTCCGCCTCAACCCTGCACCCTCGTGGTGTTTCTAAAAAAAATGGGATTTTGTTTTGAAAGAGAGAGTGCAAATATTTAAATTCGTTCGACTTCTTTTTCTGTTTCCTTTTTCCTTTTTCTTTTAGTTCATTAGTTTTGTAGGAGTAGGAGTAGTTCTTTTTTTTATCACCTTCTTTTAATCCTTTTTGGGCCAACAATCAATAATCAATAATATTTTACCGTGACACATATTTACAAATATTCAAAATCATAAAACTCATTTTTTACATAGGAATAGGAATGTGATTAATTGCTAACTCATCCCTTAATACTACAACTAATTTAAGATTATAGGATTTTAGGAATCTTGTTATCTATAATTCACCATGTGTAATTTCATTTTTCATTTTTTAATATTAAAAAGGTAATAATAACTATTAGATTTAGGGTTTAGGAACACAATCTCTTCGGAAGTCCAACTTAATGGTAAGTTAGAGAGAGACGCTCTCCCTTCTCTCTAGAATCCCCCACCACGTTTTGAGTTCCCACATCGCCGCCTACCCCCATTCTCAGTCGGCTCACCACCGTCGACGGTCCCCCTCACGCCCCCGCTCCACCAGCCACCCACCACCCTCCCGACCTCGGATTCTCACCAACCAACCCACTCCATTGGCTAAGGCACGAACAAAGCTCCGGAGTGGCTGGTGACTCGACTCGCTCTCTCGATCATGCCGGAGCTCCCGCCGGATCCCCCCCCGGAGTCCGAAGAACCGCGCACCATCTCGGACCAGCTAATGGTCCTCCGGTCGGCCGAGGACCCTCTCTCGGACCAGCCAATGACTTTCACGTCGGAGGAGTCTTCCGCCATAATTTCTCCCTGCAAGAAAATGGCGAGGAAAACTTTGAAAATGAAGGTGAAGGCACGGAAAAGTACACCAGCCCCTCCCACCAAAGGCACTGGTCGGAAAAGGTTCGTACCCTCACCGATGCCGGAGGACAAGCAACTTAGGAAGAAGATTGATTTCGGGGCCGAAGGGAGCTCGCCGGTCGGAAGTCCAAAATGCAAAGGCCCCATCTTCCCGACGTCGATGGAGCCCTCCCCTAATCCCAACGGTGAAGATGAAGCTAAGATTAATGAAGAACTTGCCGGCGCCGGAACTGTTGGCAACGCTTCGGCCGATGACCTTGCGGCCGGCGCAAACGCGGGGACCGGTGACGGAGGAGAGCACAACCCCCCACATGATGGCTGCTTGGAGAGAGATGGCTCTAGCATGGGTCAAAAGGCCTTGGTGGACGCGCTAGTCAACTTGCCCGAAATGGGCACAACAACAAAATCACTTTCCGAAAGTTCCCTGACGCCTTGCCACTTCGGAACACCACGTGATGCTGGCCCCAATGCATCCGTTGAGCCCCCAAAACAACAAAAATCTAGCTCCTTTCTGCAGCAACCCAACCTTCCCGAATTGGCTTGGAGACCAAAACCTCCTTCCGAAAGTGCGCTAACTCCTTTCCGTTCCAAGAGCTCACGTGAGATGATTGTCGTGGAGGCCCCAACGCAACCAAAAAAGGCCGAAATCATCCACTTAGCCGCCTTGGACTCGGCGGAGATGCTAGACACATTGGTTGCGCAACCTCTCATTACGGCCGGTCACAAACCACCAGAGTTCCCCCTAAACTCTTCGGGATGCATGCAAAGTGTCACACACACACCTCGGGATGGGAATGGACCCTCTCTTGAGGACTTCCCCCCTCTCGAACGAGGACGAACTAGCAAGCTCCGAGCTACGTTTGAGGCTAGTTCGGAACATTACAGTGCGGAGCTCGGCCAGCCGCGACCGAAGTCGAACCCTAACGACTACCGGGAAAAGCCTTTTATCGAGACGACGAACAAGGCCACGCCTAGTACCGAGATGGTTGCAGTGACAAGAGATACACCAACATCCAACGATACGCCTATGGATGATGCCGAACAGATCCTCACCGAGAAGGAAAAAGTCGAGAAGATCCACACCGAGAAAGAAAAAGCCGAAAAGCCGAGAATGGAAAAGCCGAGAAGGGCACACAACGGCAACGTAGGTGCCGAGAAGATCCACACCGAGAACGGAGAAGCCGAACTCAACAATCCGAAGAGAAATGGAAATACACCTAAGTCCACGGCGGATGCCGCAACACGAGGGCCGAATGTAGTTAATCAACTTGGGGGGGTAGAAGCTACCCCGGGGTCCTCGCCGTGGCCGAAATCGATGGCGGACTTGCTTATGGGTACCCCGTCGGGCTCGGCGAGTAACACTCTACAAGGCCGGGGTGAAGGCGCCTCATGCCACCCCGGTCGGCCGAAAACGATGGCGGACATGCTTAAAGGCTCGACTGACCCTACCGGCCCTCAAGCCTTTGAGCCGGATAAGCTCCAGAACATTGGATTTGCTTCAGTGTCCGACGGCATCCCGGCCATCTACTTCTCCGGAGCGGAAACTCAAAAGCTTGCTGAGAGCATGGGACACGCCATTGTGGGTAAGTTCTCTCACTCTATCCCTACGGGACTGCAAATCCAAAAGACCCTCGATAATATTAAACTTCGATGTGGATTTAGTTGGAAGTACATTAATGCTAAACATATTCTCATTCAATGCGAGGACTTGGCGGACTATGCCCGAATCCTTGGAGGCCCAAGGGGTACGCCCGTTTGGCTCATTGACCGACACCCGATGAGGGTCTTCAAATGGTCCCCGGACTTTGATGCTTACTGCGAGTCCCCTATTGCGGCAATTTGGTGCAACCTAATTGGCCTCCCCATTCATCTTTTCGACCAATCCGCCTTATTCGCCATCGGCAAGCTTCTCGGCAATCCAATACAAATTGATCGAGCCACGGCAAACAAGACTCGGCTTTCATTTGCCCGAATTTGCGTCGAGATAGACATCACAAAACCACCTACCGAAGAGATAATCCTCGACCTTGGTGGGCGAGAAACGGTGCAGCGAGTCCGATGGGACAAGATACCATCATATTGCCAAGAATGCAAACATGTCGGCCATGCAAGTGAGGTGTGCTATGCGACGGGCAAGAAGGAACGGCCGCCAAAGAGAAACTACCACAACGGCCCGCCAAAACAGCCACAACCCGAGAGACAGACCGAGAAGGGGAAGCAAGATATGGGGAAAAATGCCTCCAGCTCCAATGAATGGAAACATCAGGGGAAGAAGCAAGGCAAGGCCGGTGATCGACCAAACAATAACAAAACAAATGGGGAGGATACCGGTGGTACTTCCTGGGAGGGACCGAACTCCAAGGGTGACTCTACTTTTGGGAGCGGACCGAGCTCCGGAACTCAAAATGCCGGGCTCATTGTCGGGATCGAGATTGGGAAGTCCCCACCGAACCGGGGGAATCCATTGCATCCCACCACCGAACCACCAACACCATGTGGGAACATGGACGTGGAGTGGGGCTCCCCCAATGCGAGGAGCTTGGTCTCACCAGTTCGGCGAGGGAATCCGAGAGGAGGCGCGCGTCATGCTTTGACAAGGGGGCGTGGGTTCTTCTCGGCAAAGAACCACATGAGCACTAACCAATATTATTCTCTCATGGAGAACGGAGAATTTGATGTTGAGAATTGTGGGGATGCGGACGAAGACCCCATGGAATTGCACGTGGGGGCCGAGAAGTTAGGAGGCAACAGTTCGGCCGAGGACGCCGAGGAGGTCGCTCCGAACAAAGAGCAACACCGCACTGACTATCAAGGAGGGCCTTCAACCTCTTTGGGTACGCACCCTTCTTGTTAATAATGTCGTACAATCTCATGTTTTGGAACGTGAGGGGGATCGCGAATGCGCCCACTCAAAACGTTCTGAAAAGACTTATTGATTGTCATAATGTTTTATTTCTTGCAATAATGGAACCGCTCACACAACCGGACCCGGACCGTTTCTCTAAGGCCTTGGGGCTGTCCTTCATTGGTTCGAACACGAACGGGAAGATTTGGATGTTTGCGGAAGAGGGGTCCACTTTTGATATTGAGGTTGACTCGGAACAAATTCTTCACGGGTACCTCAAATCCCACCGCCTTGCTAGGCCGGTGGCCATCTCAGCCGTGTACGCCAAATGTACAAGGGCTGAAAGACATCACTTATGGGACAAGATGAGAGAGATTGCCGGGCCTCTTGAGGGAACACCTTGGATCATCGGTGGCGATTTCAACACCATTCTATCTCACCAAGACAGAGTCGGAAGTGATACCAACCGGCAAGCCGAGATGGTAGATTTTGCGGAGGCAACGGAAGATTGTAGGCTGCTTGACCCTGGTTTTGATGGAGCGGCATTCACTTGGGCCAAGAATGGCCTTTTTGAAAGGTTGGATAGAGTGCTTGTCAGCGAGGATTGGACTAAGACCTTCGAGGCTACTCGGGTTACGAATCTCCCCCGGATTGCCTCGGACCATGGACCAATTCTTGTCAGGTGCACGAAGATGAACACATCCGCTGGAGCCAAGGCTTTCAGGTTCCAGAACATGTGGATCCGACATGAAGGATTCATGGCCGTAGTGCAAAAAGCATGGGAGGAGCCCACGGGGGCGGGTGGAATCCTAAACATTCAAATCAAGCAGGCCAGAGTTAAAAAGGCCCTTAAGGAGTGGAACAAAGAGGTTTTTGGGAACATCCATGCTAATATAAAAGAAAAGGAGGAAGAAATTGCTCTGGCCCAATCTTGTTTCGAAGCAAGGCCGACTCCGGATCACAGGACAGCGTTCAACAAACACATTGCCGAGTACATCCTTCTACTGAGAATGGAAGAAGATTTTTGGCGACAGAAGGCAGCTTTGAGGTGGCTTGCCGAGGGAGACAAAAATACCCGGTTCTACCAAAGCTGGGTGAAACAAAAGAGGGTTCGTCTCCGCATCCATTCAATTCGTGCCAATGGGCAGGAGCTCACCGAGGAAGCCGAGATTAAAAAGTCCGCAGTGGAGTTCTTCCAACAACTCCTTGCCCCCAACAATCCGACACTTGAAGACCCAGACCTCGACCTAATCCAGCAGGTCCACTCAGCCGAGCAGTTCGTTGACATCGCAGATGCTCCAAGTGCGGACGAGGTCAGGAGTGCCACCTTTTGCATTTCCGGAGATAGTGCACCCGGACCCGACGGCTTCTCGGCCACCTTCTATCAAGCCTGCTGGCCCATTGTGGGGCCGGAGGTAGTGGAAGCAATCAGACAGTTCTTCAGAGGGGCCTTCCTGCCAAGGAGCATCACGGCCACAAGCATAGTCCTTATCCCAAAGAAGGCATCGCCGGAGTCAAGGACCGACTACCGACCCATTAGTCTCTGCAATGTTCTAAACAAGATCATTACCAAGGTACTCACCTCTCGACTCTCTCCTTTCCTCCCACAGGTCATCTCCCCAAACCAAAGTGGATTTGTCAAAGGTCGGCTCCTTAACGACAACGCACTTCTGGCTCAAGAGATGTTCCATGAGCTTGCTAGATGCTCCCCAGCGCCTAATGTGGCAGTAAAGATTGACATGGCTAAAGCCTATGATAGGGTCCAATGGCCATTCCTCTTCAAAGTTTTACGCCGTATGGGTTTCCCGGATTCATGGATTTCACTTATGGAGAGGTGTATTGGGTATTGCTGGTTCTCGGTCCTTGTTAACGGGGCACCCTCGGGCTTCTTTAGATCAACTCGAGGACTTCGGCAAGGAGACCCGATCTCCCCCGCTCTGTTCGTAATCGCTGCGGACTACCTGTCCCGAGCATTAGATAAGCTCATCCTCGGCCAAAAGGACATGACGTTCAAAGCCTCCCGGAGATGCATGGAGATCAGCCATCTAGCTTATGCGGACGACATTATCATCTTCACTCAAGCGGCGGCAAATCCTATGCGCCGGCTAAGAGCCTGTCTCGAAAAATATGAAAGAGTCTCCGGCCAACAAGTCAGCCTCGCCAAGAGTAATTTCTATATTGCCGAGGCCCATGAGCATTGGGCAAACTCGATCCAGGCGGAAGGAGGCTTCTCTAGAGGGGCCTTTCCTTTTCTCTATCTCGGAGTCCCTATCTATCGTGGTGCCAAACGCACGGACATGTTCCTATTTCTACGGGAAAAGATTGCAAGAAGGATCTCAGGATGGGCACACCGTCACCTATCCTTTGGAGGAAGGCTTACGTTGATTAAGAGCACTCTTGAAGCGATCCCCTTGCACATCTTTCAAGCCGTCGAGCCCACGGCCGGTACCCTCAAGCAACTTGATCAACAAATGGCCCGATTCTTTTGGGGGTCTACGAATGAAAAGAAGCGGACCCATTGGATTGGATGGGAACAAATGTGCCGGCCCACTGATGAAGGAGGCCTTGGGATCCGAAAAACTATGGAGGTCCTCCGCGCCTTCAATATCAAACTTTGGTGGCGCTTTCGGGAGCAAAACTCCCTTTGGGCAAGATACATGATGGCAAAATATTGCTCCAACTCCACACCGCTCACCTTGAGATTGCCGAGCAGGAGTAGCCCTACGTGGAGAAGGCTCTCAAGAGCATGGCCCCTCGCGCAACCGCACATAAGATGGCTAGTGGGACAAGGGGACATCTACTTCTGGGATGACATTTGGCTTGGCGATAGCCCTCTGAGGGAACTTAGTCTTGATGATAGGGGAAGACCAACCACCCGGGTCTCGGAGTTCATTACAAATGGTGGTTGGGATGTGCCCAAGCTCCAACTCCTTCACAATCAGGCCGGCCTTCCTCAGCATGTTATCGATGGCATCATTAATACACCGATCCTCCATGACGAACAGGATATCCTGAGGTGGAACCTCTCTAAGCATGGGGAATTCACGGTGGCTTCGACATGGGACACACTTCGAGGACGAAACCCGATCATCCATGGTTTGGGGGATGTTTGGAAGGTAGGCCTCACCAACTCAATAGCCATCTTTATCTGGAGGCTTCTCTCCAATCGGGTGCCGGTTGACACGAAACTTCAGTGGCGGGAGATTGAGCTAGCCTCTAAGTGCCAATGCTGCCCCCACAGACCGAACACTGAGTCACTCCAACACCTCTTCATCCAGGGATATGGAGCTCGCAGAGTATGGAGTGAGTTCGACGGCTGGTTCACAGGGCCGTTCCCCCGCATCCATATCAATGACACAATCCCTACGAGAATCGAAGTGTGGGCGCGAAGGTGCCAACAGCCGAACAAGAAACATCTTAGCCGAGCCACTCCATACCTCATCCTTTGGTTTATCTGGTCGGAGAGAAACAGGAGCCGCCACCAAGGCACACAGTTTAAACCACAAAACGTGGTATGGCAGGTCCACATGTTCATTCGAAATGCTATGTCTAATGGAAGCTTGAAGCCGAAACATTGGAAGGGAGTTAAACTTGGAATCAATATTCCCCAACAAGCGGCGGCAATCAGGGCGCTACCCCTAGCCATGGCAATCAAATGGAACCCCCCGGATCAGCCGTGGATAAAGCTCAACACGGATGGCTCCTACAATGAAGCGAACGGCAGAACAGGGGCTGGAGGGATTATTCGAGACCACTCGGGTAAGATGCTCGCCGCCGTCAGCACACCCCTTGAAGCCCACTCGGCTTTAGAAGCGGAGCTGTTGGCCATGATTCACGGGCTAAATATAGCCAAGGAATTCGGCCTACCAATCTGGATTGAGTCAGATGCAGAGCAAGCAATCAAATTGGTCAATGGGACAGGATGGGGCCCGGCACTAGCTCGGCAAGCGGTGGCGCAACTAACCATTCTCAAACGCCAACTCAATTTCCGAGCCACCTTCATACACAGGGAGGGGAACAAAGCGGCGGACTTCCTTGCGAAAATGGGGCTAGTCCAAGACAGTGGCCTACGAATGCACTACAACTCAGCACCGAGAGAACTGTTGAACTTGGTTAGATTGGACGAGATGGGAGTGTCGCACATCCGAAACCTAGACGGGGACGGGCATCAAAGTTGATCATGAGACGATGGGAGACACTAGTGACTAGCTTTTTGGTTAATTGTATTTTGGAAAGGAGTATGATGAGGTCCGAACTTTGTGGGATCGGACCGCATACTACTCTTGAATTTGTTACGGCACACCACTTTTGGGTGTGGCCACGCCTTGTAATTATCACTTTTGGAAATATAGGGATGAGGGACCCACGAACCCTCCACCGTAGAGGTGTTTGAAAAAAAAAAAAAAAAAAAAAAAAAAAAAAAAAAAAAGGGTTTAGGAACACAATGTCAATATATTGTATGAAATACATCAACACGAAGACATGACAATGTCAACACAATTTCATATTGACATATTATGTAACTTGTATTGATATAAAACTGCTTCTTCAAAATCAAAAAAATTCAAGAATTTTTTTCGATTTTGACTTCGAAATATATGGGAAATATTCTTTTTTTGTGAATGCATGTTAATGGAATTCCATTTTAATGAAGAGCTTTGGTTGTATTCCGACTCAGGGAGTGACGCACAACTGTTATGCGTCGTTCTGGGAGTGACGCATAACCATCATGCGTCGTTGTTTAGTGACGCATAACCATTATGCGTCGTTGTTCAGTGCCGCATAAGCATTATGCGTCTTTAAATAATGACGCATAAGCATTATGCGTCTTTTCTTAGCGACGCATAACACTTATGCGTCTTTGGCCTGTGACGCATAAAGCTTATGCGTCTTCCGGCGGGTTTTAAAACAGGCAGTGAAGGCTTCTCACTTCGCATCACAGACAGAACCCAAGCGACGATTCCCAGCAAATTCCGGCGATTCCGAGCAATTTCTGGTGAATTTCCACCATTTTGCAACCATATTCCGGTAATTGTTCTTAAATTTGGCTAAATACATCATTTATGGCTTATATTGTGCAGGTTTTCCGTAATTTTTGGTCGATTTTTGTTGTTTTGTTGCCTATACTTAGGGATTATGATGAAATTAGGGGTTATGATGAAATTAGGGGTTATATGATGAAATTGATGGAAATTTTTGGTCGATTTTTCGTAATTTGTGTATTTCATATGCATATTATTTAGAAAAATTAGGGTTTATGATGAAATTGATGGATTTTTTGGTCGATTTTCCGTAATTTGCGTATTTCATATGCATATAATTAAATGGGTAGAAGTAATTGATTCAATTTTTGTAATTGCGCCCCTTTTGTTGCCTAATTTCAATCTTGATGATGTCACCAAATTGGAATATAGATTGTGGTTGTCAATTGAAGTTGCAATTTAGTTAGATTGTTGAGTTTTTATGAAACAAAATTGAATATTGGGTGAATATTTTGAAGTAGATGACATCTGCAAGTTCCGAATAGCAGTTATGTTATGGACCTGAGGATTCATCATTACTATTTCATCAAAACGAACACATTTCAGCCTCATTGTTGGCAAATGGCACAACGTGTTGAGAGTTCGTAGGACGGAGAGTAAGGTTTGGGCAGTGCCAATATATGAAAATGTGATGTATTGGCTTGATGTATGGGGTTTCAGAGGCGTGGTTGAATGTGGAAGGCCGATGAGGATGGACAATGAGCTTATAACTGCCTTGATCGAGCGCTGGAGGCCTGAGACACACTGTTTCCACCTTCCAGTTGGTGAAGTTACCGTAACCTTACATGATGTGCAAAGCCTGTGGGGTTTGAGAGCAGACGGTCGTGTTTTCACTGGCCGTGACTACCCTGTTGGATATAAAGAGTGACCCAGCAAGTGTAGAGATGTGTTGGGATGGATACCTGACTGAGAAACAAAAACGAAGCACGTTGGTTTGTTGATGACATCTCTGATCCACCAAGCGACCATGCTGTTGGGTGATGGGCTGCATGATTATGCATACATCCAAAGAGCACGCATACATGCTCTGATCTTGTTAGGGGGGCTTATTTTACCGGACACCACAGGATGCAAGGTCCTCTTTATGTGGTTAAATGCCTTTGACGATCCGGAAGAAGTAGCTAATATCAGTTGGGGTAGTGCTGCTTTAGCATATCTGTACCATTATTTGTGCGAGGCTTCTGTAGGCAGGCAAAGAAGAGATGTGGGTGGACCTATGGTTCTCTTGTAGCTATGGGCGTGGGAAAGAATGCCTACATTGAGGTCAGCCTTCTTGATATCGCCTATGCACACGCCGTATACCCCGTGCGGAGCCAAGTAATGTATTTTTTACATTAACTCACTTAATTATGTATTTTTTTGGTAACTTATTTTTTACATTAATATTATGTATAGGTGGCACGGAGTTACTGAAATTCGTAATGCTCCCCGACATTCAGTAGCTCATTATCGTGATCAATTATCACTGATTCGTCCGGGCCAGATTAAATTTATTTTTGTCGACTTATTTAATGAATTTACTATAGTATGAAATTAATTGTGTTGTTCATATTATTTTTTTGTAGTTTCTGTGGACACCGTATGCAGATTGTATCATGCCCGATTACTGCATTGATCCGACTGCATCCTTCTTGTGCGACACTTATTTGGTGTGCTGGTCATTTGTCGAGGCACACAAGGCTGGATGCGTTTACCGACAACTTAACCGCTACCAACGTATTCCTCAGTATTGTGATAGGATGCTGCATAATGCCAGACATCTGTGTAAAAGTTATCGCCGTGGGAGGAAGGGCGCCGATTGGGCTAAGGTACATAAATTCTTCATTAATGAATGGGATTTGAGACACGACAGGTTCCAAGCAACTTTTGACCATGCCACGGCGACCATGGATGGTCGCATTAATCCGGGCTATATGGCGTGGTACAATAGGATCACAGTGTTGTACCTAGTTCAACCTGCGACACAGTCAACTATTGGGATGAACGAGTCAGCCTCTTCAATGAAGAAATTGGTATGTTATGTTTTTGTATATAAAATGTATTTAGTTTGAAGTTTGTATAGATTGATTGTAATGATTTAGTATTTTTGTTATCTAGGTTGAGACCCTTCAGGGGATATGGCATTTGACCTCTGAACATGACACAGATACGGCAGATTCGGGAAATGGCTGCTAGGATGTGATGGAGTATCCAACTTCGTACGACGGATCATACTGATGTAATGGAGTATCCAACTTCGCAACGGCGAAATGTGGTCATGCCGCCAGGAAGAAGATGACCATGAAGACGAGGGCGGGGAAGAAGATGATGAAGTTATATTTCAACCACCGACCGAGGGATCCTCACGTCCAACTGAGAAGAGTTCATCAAGTAAGATTGGGAAGGCTATGCACAATGTATTAAGGGGGTTTTCCACAAGGAAGAACAAAGGGAAAGCTCCAACAAAGTTCACGCCTTCGGGGAAATAATATTTCAACAAGGAATAACAATGTATTGTTACATTCAAATAATTTTTCTATTAGTACTAAAAAATAGTCATCTAACAATTTCTTGTTTCAACTTCAATTCTTGCAAAAATAATTCTCATTTTATATTTGTAAGTTTTAGATCTGTAGAAGTGGTTCGAGCTTTGATGAGTTTATCTAGTGTTTGAAGTTAAAATAGGTCAAAATGAGCCAAGACGAGGCTGGGGTCTGCTTCAAACGTTAATCTGCCTATCAACATGGGGTCCATATCCTATTTTGAGACTACCATTGTCTTCATCATCGAAAGAGCTTCGCGTGGGTACCTCACACACCCAAATCGGAGTTCGGATGAGAGAAATATGGTCGATTAACGAATTATTCAACACAAAAATCCACCCGGCCGGGTGAAAGTTTCTGAAGAATCCATGCACAAAAATATCCACCCGGCCGGGTGGAATTATTCAACACAAAATCCACCCGGCCGGGTGAAAGTTTCTCTTTGGTAACACATGAATTTAATAGGAAACACATGAATTTAATATGATGGACCTCCTCGCACGAGGTGGTTCATAACCAATACCCATATATGGTAATTGAACTACTCTACCACCCCAATACAAACTCACAAATACTTGCATGATTTCTGCATCAAAAACATTTAAAACAACAACAATTATGAACATTTTTCCTACAAGCCCTAATTTTATAAATTTGGTAAATCTAACAAATGAAAGCAAAATAAACATGAATAATGATGAATGTAGCTACATTGATGAACAAATTGTATTCTGTGCGCTGCTTCTGCCTGTGGGATGTTAAAAGCTGACTGAAAGACGCACAATCATTATGCATCTTTCATTAGTGACGCATAAGCATTATGCGTCTTTAAACGACGCATAACCCTTGTGCGTCATTAACGAAAGACGCATAAGGGTTGTGTGTTTCATTAATAACGACGCATAACTCTTATGCGTCACTCCTCCCTTCGGAATACTTATTATCTCCTTTATTAAAATGGAATTCCATTAGTGGGTTATAACAAAAAAAGAAAGAACTCAAATATATGCATATAGGATCTCGTTGGAATCGTTATAAAATTACCTTTAATTTGATATATGTTGTGTGAAAAAATAATTTAAATTGAGATAGTTATATGCATTTAAAGTTTTGAGATATTTTTTAAAAGTTAGTTATAACTACTTTGTTGTTAATTGACATAAATACCTAATTGCCATTTTTTGTTCTTGATACTCGGTATCGTTATGATCTTAGCCTTTGATTTTAAGATTTAATACATATCATTTAGTTGTAGTTAGTAACTTTTTTTTTAGCTCAAAGGCACCACAAGGGTGGAGGGTTAAGGCGGACTCACACCTGTGCATTACCAAATTCAATTGCAACGAACAACCAAAACATCGAATCGCCCAAAAGTGACGACCCGCAACAACCAATTAGAGTACAACAAGGGCCTCCCTATCGACTAGAGTGGTCATCAATGTACTCTTGGCAAACCTATTACAATTAAAATGACGGAACCTTCCCATCACAAAACATAACTCCATCCCTCAATTGAGACCCGCAATAGGGATACCCCCCGCGATGGACAGTCCCTCCCGGATCAAGTTCCTCGATGAAGCCTTCCTTCTCCCGGTCGGGGAGCCCACATGAGACACTCTTTGAGCAATTGCTCGACTCATTTGCGCTAGGTTCATCTCTATCAAATGAAACCGTGGCCACATTATCTTTTGAACACCAATAATCGATGTGTTGAGCTTTGGAGTGCGTTCCTCCCTTAAGAGCCTTTCCTTTCCGTTTCCGCGACACCAATTGGAACCCATCTTCATCCACACTTGGTTGACTCCCAAAGGACGCTCTTGAGCCCAATGGATCGGCATCCATTTTGCCCTTCTTGTTCTCCTCGTGGTTGTCTCTTTCTTTCTCCTTGTAAGTGTAATCAATGTTCGAAGAAGTGCCAACCCTAGTCACCACCTTTGGGCGCCACTCTCGGCAGATGCTCTTGGGGATATGGCTAGGATGATACACCTTTGTTAATGCTAGGTGGACCTTGCCTCCAACTCGTCCCTTCCTTCCCAACGCATGACATTCATCAATGACGTGCCCAACATGCTTGCAATTCCTGCAAAACAATGGGATACGATCCCATGCCACTTTGTGTCTTGATTCTTTGCCTAGGATTTTTAGGATGATCTCTTCCGTCGGGGGATTGGAGATATCAATCTCTACGCATATCCTAGCAAAGGATAGTCGGGTTTGATTGATTGTGGCATGATCCGCTTGTAGTGGCTTGCCGATCGCCATGAGGGCCGATTCCTCAAAAAGGTGGGCTGGGATTCCCATGATATTACACCACACGGCAACGATCGGCGACTCAAAGAATGTATCAAAATCCGGCGCCCACTTGAACACCCTCATCGGATGATTATCCATTTACCAAATCGGACTACCATTAGGACCGTTTATCACCTTGGCATAATCAGCCACTTCTTGGAATTGGAGTAGTATGTGCTTAGCATTTAAGTATTTCCAAGTGTAAGTTCCAACTAGCCCCATGCACCCTAAACTTTTTTGAATTTGGATTGAAGATGGGAGCGGGTGGGAGAACTTCCCCACAATGGCTAGTCCTAGTTTCTTCGAGAGATATTCCGTTTTTAGATCGGTAAAGGAAAGATAAGGGGTACCTTCGGAGCTTCCGGTCGACCCCATAGGTGTGGCCTTGCCGACGTCAAGCGGGATTGGCTCGGCCTTAAGGGTCTTGTGTGGATTTGGAGCTCCCACCATGGACCTCGTCCCCCCATGTGAGAAGAGATCATTAGCCTCCTTCCAAGCATTCGCCGGCGGCGCCACCTTTTCCGGCGGAGACTCCGGCGGCCAAGCACTGGGATCAGGTTCATCTTTGCCTCCATCATTGTCGAGAGGGAGATGGATGGCACATGGTGCTACATTTGAATTCCAAACGTTATTATCCACAAATGGAGCAACATTTTCTTCCCCATGTAAAGTGTCCCTTGTCTTTTCCTCCTTTGGTGAGTCACATGCAACCACACCATCACATGCCAACCCATCCTCACACCTAGGCTTCACGTGAGAGGATGTACTTGCAACATCCATCTTGTTGACCAACTCACACTCCAAACTTGGAGCATCAAGACTCCGGCCAGCCGGCGCCGGCGACGTTCCGGCCGTTCCCATTTTCATTGGAACGCTCCCTTCTTTGGCCATTTGAGCAAGAGAATTCAACATCTCCCCAATAGGGACCTGCTCGCTTACCGCTGACCTCTTCCTTTCACCATGGATTTCGGCGAGTTCATCAACCATTTCAAAAACCATCTTCTTCTTAGCTCGACTAACCTCCGAATCAGATTCAAGACCGGCTCGTTTGAGGGCTCTTCGTGCTTTCTTCGGGTGGGGTGTCCCAACCTTTTTCATTTTAGGCCGTGCAATCGAAGGAAACTTCCACTCCGGCGAGGAGAGGGGCTGCATCGTGTGATCCAAAGCCGCAGCCTCCCCCTCCGGCAGCTCACTACCGGACTTCACCATTTGTCGGATGCAACGATCACATTTCACCTCCCTCAAAGGGGAGGGAGGAAGAGTGGACGAATTCTAAAGAGAAGGGAAAGCTTCTCTCCCTTCCACCACCGGACTTAAACTTTGTACTGATTGAAAATGCCTTTACATCGCTTGTAGTTAGCAACTTAACTATTAGTTCACAATATAACACACCCCTTGGATATAAACTGTGCAAATTTGAGTGTTTAGAATGTGTTTCAAACACAATTAGAGAATTTTACTTCTATACTAACTAGCTTCATTTACTATTGCATGATACAGACAAAAAACATCCTTGTGAATAGAAGTCCAGCAAGAAAGAAAGAATAACCAAGCAAAAATATTTCAGGAGCTAATATGATAAGTGAACTAAATTTTTAAATTTAATTCTCGAAAATTAATGTTCAACTGCACTGGAAAATGTAATATGTTGCTCACGTGAACACCCTTTAAGCTTTGCAGATTTCTTTGATTTCTCCATAACTTGAGGACAAATATTTGAACCAAATTATCACCAACACAGAAAATAGATAGCCAAAAAAGATAATCATTTAAGAGGACTAAGTGTATTTCGGAAAAAGATTTAAACATTTAAAGTGGGCTTATACTCATATTAGGTATGATAATAGGGATTAAATGAATGCTAATATTTGTTCTCATATAGGTCTCAAATTTGCTAAATATATGGACTTAGAAAAAACAGAGAGTAAACAATGTGATAATAAATCTTTAGAAATGGAAAGAAATGGAACTTGAATAACGGACCAATATCTTTAAACCAGCTTCTTCTGCTCATAAGGGCAGACAATTTGACACATAAAAAACTGTTCCTTATTGTTAGAATAGTGTTTTAAATTATAATTAAATTAGTTGAAGTAAATTGCACAATATATCCATCCAAAAATAGCATAGATGGATTAAAAAAGAACTCAAATATAAGTATAATAAAGATGAACAAATGATACAGTGTTTATAACAATATACCGAAACCATTATATGTCACTATTCTTTTCAAATGAAAATATAGAAGTTCTAAAGGTTGTTTTCTGAATTGAATGTGACTAATGTAAAGCTTTATAAGCACTAACATGTGAAATCTGTCTGATCTACATTTCCTTGTTATAATCCGTAATACATAAGAAATTTAACAAGATTGGATCGAGACTTGGAGTACCTCTTGAAGAATATGTTCTGAGATTCAGATATAGATGTGGTCTTTATCAGTGAACTCATTGGAAAATCCCTAAAATATGCAAGAACCTGTAGTTCATCAAGTAATAAAAATACTTCATTAAACGGCAAATAAATTTCACCAGACAGAAAATATGTTTCCAAAGGGGGATACATACCCAAAATTTTCGTGAGGCAAACATAGAGGAAAACCACTCATTGTCCTTAAGCCCATATTTTTCCATTACATTATTCCAGACTTCTTCAAATTCTTCAAGTGTAAGAAGTTTGTTTTGTTTGTGCGTTTTGTTTGTGTTTAATGTTTATGTCTGATGTTCATACTTCCCTTTTTCCCCCTTCACAAGGATAGCTTGGGGACAAGCTTGAGTGAAGTGGGGGGGGGGAGTAAGTACTGTGTCTGTTTTTGTGTCTTAGAGTCTTTAGGTATAGCTTAGGTGTAATGGTTGTTTTTGTGTTTGTATGTTGCATGAGCTAGTGGAGATAATAAGGTAAAATTCCCTTAGTGAGAGCGATTGAAGAAAGGATTCACGTCAACTTTGATGCCTTTTTTCCTTAATAAACTAAAAGCAGTCTGAATGAAGTAAGGACGATAGAAAATGCCTTAGATAACTTAGCTGTGCAGCCCTACTATAAAAGCGAGTTATAAGCCTAAACACTTTGAGCTAACATGGAAAAAATTGGCCGCCACTATAAGTGTCATGCTTTGGGAAGGAAGGAACGTGATGGTAGTAAGAACCACCGAACGCCAACAAAGATGCACTACTCGAGCAATATCTCCAAGATCATTCACCGAGAAAGGCGTCCAAAGGTGGATACTTGGGCCGGCACTTCAACGAGTTATGAGCATAGAAACAAGGATAAAGAATTTGCCAACCAAGAGAAGCGCAAGGAAGGTACAATGGATGTTGTTTCGTCGGCCCCAAGAACAGCAAATCGAAACCAACCAAGTGTGGACAAGGATGGGTTCCAAGTGGTGTCGAGGAAGAGGAAAGGCAAGGTGCACGAGGGAGATTTGATTACCAAAGGCCACCACATTGATGATTGGCGTTTGAAGGAGAACGTTGCTACGGTGACGTTTGGGAGTGGTAATTCGGATGCGAATGAGCCAGGTATTGGCTCAATGAATGTCTCTTGTGGGCTCCCCAGCTGGGAGATGGAGGGTTTCATCGAGGACCTTGACCCAGGAGGAACCGTCCCATGCGGAGGTATCCCTATTGCGGGTCTCAATTAGGAAATGGTCTTAGGTTTTGGTTTTGCAAAGATCGCATCATTGTAATTGTAAAAGGGTTGTTAAGAGTATTTAGATGACCACTCTAGCTAATAGGCCCTCGTTGTACTCTAATAGGTCTTTGCGAGTCGTCACTTTTGGGCGGCTCGGTGTTTTGTTTGTTCGTTGCAATGGTCTTGGCAATGCACAGGTGTTGGTCTGCCTTAACCCTCCACCCTCGTGGTGTTTAAAATAAAAAAAAAAAAGCTGGACGAAGTCCAAGGGAGGAATAAAATAACAAATCGGAGGTATAAGCTGGACGAAGTCCAGGGGGAAAATAGAAAAAGAGGGAAAAAAGAAGATTAATTACCTAAGAGCAGAAAGTAAAAATTACCTGACCCAGGAATGAAAAAAAAAAATATATAGAAAAAAAGGGGGAGACGATAGAAAGGAGAAACTCTCATAACCCGACGCATCAGTGGTGTAACTTTAACTTTGGAGCATTTTTTATCCTAACATCCCTGGTGAGGAATGAGTGATCGAGCGAACCTAACCGCTGGGAAATCAATAGGCTATCTTGACGAACTGACGGACCGTTTCGGTAGAAGAAGGAAGGGGGAGGATTTGAAGACTGTAAACGATCGAAGAGAACTTAAGCTTGTGGGGACAGTCGCCTAAAAGTTGAAACTAGTGCATGCTTATCTGTTGTGTTTTGTTTTTCTCTTTGTGTGATGTTTTCTTTTATGAGTCTGTAGTTGTCTAGGTCTAGGAGTCTGTTTTTTGTTAGTGTCTTGTCTGTAGAGTCGTACTTGGGAATCGTGCATTGAAATTTGCCTTATTCCTTTTTCTTGTCTTTCTTGCTTGAGGACAAGTATGGTTTAAGTGTGAGCAGTTTGATAAGGCTAATTTCATGCATAGGTCTAGGGGATAAATCCGTGAATTTGCTGGGTCTAACACATGTGTTAAGCCAGGTGTATAGAAGAAATTCGCCAGGTCCAGGAAAAGAAGGAGGCAATCACACGCCCGAGGAAACTGGTGAATAAGCGAACGTTGTGAAAGAAATTGCAAGACGGAGTAAATCTCAGAACTGAAGGGTAGAATGGAGATTTCTACGAAGGTTCTAGAAGATTATGTCCGTGTCTATAAAAGGATGGATGCATGCATTTTGGAGGGACCTTCTCGGTGGAGGCCTCACTAACAGTCTGCAGCTAGTTCACTTTTCTATACACTTGGGTTCTTAGAGAAAAATTCAGGGGTTTCGCACTTGGGTTCACCTTTAGCTTCCATACATTTGTTGTTGGGTTGTAACACCGTTCTGTTGAGGGCGAAGAAACAAGCTCCACTTTACTGCTTTCGTATTTCGTATTTCACCGAGCTTCGCTGTTCGAAGCTCGTCCTTCCGATTTTGCCAAATATTTCTGTGTTTAATGCAAGTTTCATTTTCTATTATGACGTTGTTGTTGATTTCTGATTTGGTTGTCGAGATTTTCTGGAGTTTGCGTTAGTTTGCCTGTGTTGGATACGTTTCGCAATTGTTTTCTGAACTTATGCAGGTTAATGGTTGAATCTGGGTGATCGGAGTTTGCTGGTGGTTGAATCGGAGATTTAAGTTTGGTGTTGTTGCTAAGATGTGTGCGATTGCTGGAAATTGGAGCTGATCGGAGTAGATCTGTTAGATCGGAAGTTATGGAGTGAAATCTAGTTGTTGTTGGTTTCGGATTGCTTGGATCCGAAGTGGATTAAGCGTTCGACGTGAGATCTGAGCAGAGTTGGTTTATTTTGATGCCTAGTCTTCGTGTTTTCATTTCGCTTCGTCTAGTATATGTAGATCTGCGTTATTTCCGGTTTGTCGTAAGTTTCCGACGACCAAACTTTTACATTCTGTTCGAATCTGGGAATGTTCTCTGTTTCCTTCATCTTCGTGTTTAAATCCATTGAAGAAAAGCATGCCGTAGTTAGTTATTTTCTCAGTCAGTTATTTGCAGCTTTTCTGCCGTACTTGCTATTTCTGGGTCATGGTCCCCACTGATGTTTGATCTCAGCATGTTTACAGCTTCCTAGGTCTAGCGTTTATATTTCCTGCCTAGGTCTAGTAGTAGTTATACCTAAACCCTATTTGCGGGGCAGCAGCCGCTTAGTCGAGAGTCTCTAAATTCTTTCTTATGTATCCAACTTCGTGGGATCGACCCCTGCTTCTCTATACTAATTTATAGTATTCGGGTTGAGGGATCTTTGAAGGGGAGTTTGTGTGTACAACGACAGAGTATTCCTTGTTACATTGAGTTCATAGACCAAGTGATCTAGTGGATTCATAGGACTTGGTGTCTCGACCTAGCATCGTATTTTCACAACAAACAAAAAACACATAACAAACTCTGCGACACTTCAGTAATAAAGGACCAGTAAATATCATGTAGTGCCTGCATTATAAATTAGTTCATTCTATTAGGTAAATACTTCACTCTATCGTAGTTTTACTACATTCAACTAAGAATTCTAAATACTTACGCACTCACATCATTCCAGTAGACTATTAATTCATTATTGATTGTTACTAGTACCTTCTGTTGAGTTATTGCATTAATCCAGTAAATGTTTCATGCAAATGCAAGTTGATCACATCTATAATCATATTTCATTATAAACAACATACTGTTCATACCTGTTAATTGAATATGTTGTGTTAAACGATACTATATCACGGTAGAGATTGAAATTCTTCTTAGCAATGAGATCACACCAGAAAAGACGAGTGAGCCTATCCTTGGAGTTCACCTCAAAATCATAGGTGAATTTGGATAATTCCCATTCTTCTGGCTCATCTCATTAAGTATAATCAGTGCATCTGCCCCACGAGTAAATGCTCTCAAGTCGCGCCTATAGTTTCGAACTTCTACAACCGTACAACCAACATAATCCAGCCTACCAAGAACCTCATTCAGCAACTTAAAAGTCAATGTAGGACCTATGTTTGCACTTGCACAATCGAATATAAATTTATGATGCATTAGGTCTATGTTGCGATTCAGCATCATGAATCGCTTATGGCGTAACTCCACCATATCATGATTATGTTTTTCATCAAAATGTTTGACAAAATAACCAATTCCTTTACAAAACTAAAAAGCAATTTTAGCCTTGCAAAAACAATTCCTAGAAGAACGTCTCCGTTTTCACTCATGCCCTTGCATTTTATTTTTCTTCTGACCTTCTCTACTACACACAACATACAACCATGTGACAAGATCCCCCTCCATGTGATAATATCCCCCTCCACATGAATCGCTTATGGCGTAACTCCACCATATCATGATTATGTTTTTCATCGATGATATGGTGCACGGCCTCGTCAGTTCTGAGCAACATATGCAAAACAACCTGCAATCGAACAATGATGTAGTGCACAAGCTTCAAGACGCTCAGCAGGAGCAAAAGGCAGCAATGGATATGCTGATAAAGCAATTATCCCAGATAGCCACCTCTTTGAGTGATATGAGGGGAAATGAAGGGAAGATTCTCGCCCCAGTAAGGCCACCTGATAGAGCGAATATAAATCAGATTACCTTGAGATCCGGGAGAGGATATGAGGGGCCAGTGGTAAGAACGAAGGAAGCGACAGATTCCAAGGAAGGCAACAGGAACTTGGAGGGCGATAATTCCTTGCTCAAGGATGACCTTAAGGCACGAGACTTGGAGAGATCCTTGCCTAGGTCAACTGAACCATTTTTCCTCGATCCAGAGCCGGAGTTGGAGAACGAGGCAGTAAGGGAGGAAACTTGAGAGTTCTCGGCTGAAAGTTCTACAGGAGCAGGGAAGCGACCTAAACCTTTCCCAAACCGGGGGGAAACCAAGAAGAAGAAGGAAGAGCCGGTAGATTTCATGGATATTTTTGGGAAGCTGGAGATTAATCTACCATTCTTACAGGCTTTGAAATTGTCGGTGTTTAGCAAGTTCATCAAGGAATTTAAACCTGGGAAGGCTAGACCTAGTGGAAAAATTTTGATAGGCGAGAACGTCTCCGCGGTGATTCAAAAGAGGAGGATGCCTTCGAAACGCAATGACCCAGGTATGTTTACTTTGCCCATCTCTATTGGTGATGTAAAAATCGAGCATGCTATGTGTGACTTGGGTGCATCCATAAATGTGTTACCACTGTCTATATACAAGAAGTTAGTAGGGGTAGGCATGGTGGACACGAAAGTTGTGATCCAATTGGCAGACAGGTCATGCATTTGTCCTGAGGGAGTGCTTGAGAACGTGATAGTAAAGGTACATGACTTCTTGTACCCAGCTGATTTTCATGTGATTAAAATGAGTGATAGTGAGTCTGCAGAGTCTGGCGGAGTACTTTTAGGGAGACCTTTCCTACGTACCGCTAATGCTATCATTGATGTCTTTGATGGCACCAATCTGCCTTGATTACAATGGGGAGAAATATACATTCAGCATCGATGAGGCAATGAAGAAACCTCTTTACGTTGAAAATTTGCATGCTATAGATGTTATTATCCCCTTGGTCCAAGAGTATCTTGAGACATAATTAATGCAGGTACAGATCGAGAAAAACACAACTCCCTATTGTCCCGCCTTGTAACACCGTTGCCAACCACCGCCGCCCTCTTCAACTCAAGGTCTTCACCCTCGCTTCCCTCCCCTCCACTCCGACCACAACCCATGGCCTTCTTTCAACCCTCACGACCCTAAACGCTGTCGGCCTCCCCTTTGTGTCGGATCTTACACCGTTACCTCCGCTTTCCCCCGACCACGCTGGTGACTTGGCACACGCTCGGCCATGCCGGACCATCTGCCGGACATGTCGCCAGGGCCCGAGGAACCTCGCACCATCTCGGACCAGCGGATGGTCTTTCGGTCGGCCGAGGACCCCATCCCTAATCCTCCGAGCAAGAAGATGAAGCAAAAAGCCACAAAACTCAAAATGAGGAAAAGTACGCCGGCTCCTCCAACTAAAGGAAATGGTCGGAAAAGGTTTATTCTTTCACCCCTTCCGGAGGACAAACAACCTTGGAAGAGGCTCGAGTTCGAGTAGGAATACTCGTCCCCACCCGGGAGCCCTAAGTGCAAAGGGACCATCTTTCCGGCGAGCCCGCCGAGTGATCAAGGGGACAACGGCCGGCGGGATGAAGTAGAAAGTGCTTCGGGCACCAAGGAATGCCAATTGGCCATTGCCAATGCGGTCCTATCGACCATGGCCTCTAAAAATCAAAGTTCCGACCAGGTTGCCGGTGCGGCCGCCGGCGACGACCATGCCGTCAAAGAGGAGGACGTGACCCCTCCGGATCATGACAAACCTAAAGTACATGCGGCAGCAAAAGCAAAAGACTCATTGGAAGTAGTCGAAGTCAACTTACCCGAATTGGAAGTGGGAACAAAAACTCTTTTCGAAAGTGGCTTGGCGCCTTGCCCACTTGGAATGTCACGTGATGTCCTAGCCGTTGGAGGGCTAATGCAGCCAAAAACTACCCATCTCCTACACCTCGCAGCCTTGGATTTGGCGGACAAGCTAGACACCATGACCGCCCAACCACTTCTCGACGCCGGCCTGCCGGAGGATGCGCACATGGCCGATGGGTCTCACTACTCTTCCCTTCCGGAGTCTGACCAAGCTTTGCTTGCACCTATGGGGCCTTTCATCCCCTCCTTTGAGGAGTTTCCCCCTCTAGCGAGAGGACGGACCTTAAAACTTCGAGACACGTTCGAGGCTGGCGCGGCAAAGTCGACGGCTTTTGTGGCTTGGTCGAGGCCGGAGCCGCCTGGCCTGGCACAGCGTGCGGAGGCGAATGTGAACCTGGCCGGAAAGGAAGCTCACAGGGGTGCGGCCACCAAGGTTGGGGCCGAGGGTCATACGGCCACCCCGACACCACCTACCAACCCGATGGTGGGTGAAGCTCCGACTAGTTCCGTCACGGCTATCCAGGACTAGCCGATGGCCATGAGTGACCTATCCCACGAGGCCGCGACACGAGGGCCGATGGTCGCTAGCCGAGAAGGGGGGCCGAAGTTCCCTCGGGTACCTTTAGTAGGCCGAAATCGATGGCGGAGTTACTTAAGGGTTCTCCCGAACCCAATGGTCCTCAAGTCTTCGTGCCGGAACAGATCCAAAACATTGGTTTTGCCTCCATGTCCAATGGAGTTCCGGCCATCTACTTCTCCGAGGCTGAAACACAAAAGCTTGCTGATAGCATGGGGCACGCTATCGTGGGTAAGTTTTCACATTCTATTCCTACGGGCCATCAAATTCAAAAAACTCTATTAAATTCCGATGTGGCTTCAATTGGAAATACATTAATGCTAAACATATCCTTATCCAATGCGAGGATTTGGCGGATTATGCTCGGCTTCTCGGAGGCCCAAAGGGAACACCCGTTTGGCTCATTGATCGCCACCCAATGAGGGTCTTCAAATGGTCCCTGGATTTCGATGCATATTGTGAGTCCCCGATAGCAGCAATTTGGTGTAATTTAATCGGACTCCCAATTCACTTGTTTGATCAATCCGCTCTTTTCGCCATCGGCAAGCTCCTCGGCAATGCAATCCAAGTTGATCGGGCCACGGCTACCAAGACGAGACTCTCATTTTCCCACATTTGTATTGAGATTGACATCACCAAACTGCCCCCTGAAGAGATAATCCTTGACTTGTACGGCCGCGAGTTGGTGCAACAAGTCCGGTGGGATAAGATCCCATCCTATTGCCAAGAGTGTAAACATGTTGGCCATGCAAGTGATGTGTGCTATGCGATGGGCAAAAAGGAAAGGCCGCCGAAACGAAACTACAATATCAACCCGCCAAAGAAGGCAAACCCCGAAGGCCACGGTATGAAGGGCATGCAAGATGCGGTGAGGCACAATCCTAACTCCAATGAAGGGAACCGCCAAGGGAAGAATAAGGGCAATGCTGGGAATCGTCCTAACAACAATTCAAATGGAGAGGAGGAAAGGGATACAACTTGGGATGGTCCGGACATTATGGGTGGAACCCAAGGAGGGAATGCTTCGCGCCCCCGGAACATTCAAAGTGGGCCTCAAGCGCGGGGGAGGGGAAAAAGGGAACCCAACACCCCCGACCACCGAGCCACCTTCACCAATTCATGGAGATATGGATGCGGAATGGGAGTACACCATGGCGAGCCGATCGGTGTCCCCGCCTACACGAGGGAGTGCCAGAGGGGGCGCACGCCATGCAATGACTAGGGGGCGTGGTTTCTTCTCAAGTAAGAATCACATGAGCACTAACCAATACTACTCCCTCACGGCGAATGGAGAATTTGATGTCGACAATTGTGGGGAAGCGGACGACTCGGCCATGGACATGCAAGTGGGGACCGAGAGGATTGGAGACGACTCTCCACTTGACGATGCCGAGGAGCACGCAACGAACAAAGACAACATCTCATTGAATATCAAGGAGGGACTTCGTCTCCTTCGGGTACGCATCCTACTTGTTAAAGATGTCTTACAATATCATGTTTTGGAACGTGAGGGGAATCGCAAATGCGTCAACCCAAAACGTTTTGAAAAGGCTAATTAAATCTCATAATGTTTTATTCCTAGCAATAATGGAACCACTCACAACACCGGATCCGGACCGGTTCTCCAAGGCCCTGGGGCTGTCCTACATTGGATCGAACATGGCCGGAAAAATCTGGTTGTTTGCGGAAGAGGGATCCACTTTTGATATTGATTGTGATTCGGAACAAATCCTACATGGGCGTCTCAAGTCCCACCGCATTGCTAGGCCGCTCGCCATTTCGGCCGTGTATGCCAAATGCACAAGATCCGAAAGACACCTCCTGTGGGATAAGATGAGAGATGCTAGGCCCCTCGAAGGATCACCATGGATTATCGGTGGCAACTTCAACACCATCCTATCACACCGAGATAGGGTTGGGAGCGACACCAACCGGCAAGCCAAGATGGTCGACTTCGCAGAGGCAATTGAAGACTGTAGGCTCCTTGATCCGGGGTTCGATGGGGCGGAATTCACATGGGCCAAAAATGGCCTCTTTGAAAGATTGGATAGAGTGCTTGTTAGTGAGGGTTGGGCTAGGGCCTTCGAAGCTACTCGGGTTACGAACCTCCCTCGGGTTCCTTCGGACCACGGGCCGGTCCTTGTAAAATGTAAGACGCTGAACACTACCATCGGAGGCAAGGCATTCCGATTCCAGAACATGTGGATCCGACATGGGGGGTTCATGGTTGTAGTGCAAAATGCATGGGAGGAGAGTACGGGGGCGAGTGGACTCCTAAATATTCAAATCAAACATGCTAGAGTGAAAAGAGCCCTAAAGGCGTAGAACAAAGATGTTTTTGGGAACATCCATGACAACCTCAAGGAAAAGGAGGAAGGAATTGCCGTGGCCCAATCCATCTTCGAGGCAAGGCCAACACCGGAAAATAGGACAATGATCAATAAATACATTGCCGAGTACATCATGTTGCTGAAAATGGAAGAGGATTTTTGGCGGCAAAAGGCAGCCTTGAGATGGCTTGCGGAGGGCGACAAAAATAACCGGTTCTATCAAAGCTGGGTGAAACAAAAAAGAGTTCGCCTACGCATCCACTCGATTCGTGTCAACGGCCAGGAGCTTACTGAGGAGGCAAGAAATAAAAAAGTCAGCGGTAGATTTCTACCAACAACTCCTAGCGCCCAGCAACCCGGTTTTAGACGAGCCAGACCTTGACCTTATCCAGCGAGTACACTCAGCCGAGCACTTTGCGGACATCGCAAATGCGCCGGGTGCGGACGAGATCAGGAGCGCCGTTTTCAGCATTTCCGGAGATAGCGCCCCCAGACCCGATGGCTTCTCCGCCACTTTCTACCAAGCCTGTTGGACTATTGTGGGGCCGAAGGTGGTGGAAGCAATTGGCCAGTTCTTTAGAGGGGCTTTCCTGCCACGAAGTATTACGGCCACAAGCATTGTCCTCATCCCAAAGAAGGCGTCGCCCGAGTCATGGACCGACTACCGACCCATCAGCCTCTGCAACGTCTTTAACAAGATCATCACCAAGGTACTCACGACTCGACTCTCCCCTTTCCTTCCACAGGTCATCTCCCCAAACCAAAGTGGTTTCGTGAAAAGGCGGCTCCTCAATGATAACGCTCTGTTGGCCCAAGAGATGTTCCATGAACTTGCAAGATGCTCCCCAGCGCCTAATGTAGCGGTGAAGATCGACATGGCGAAAGCCTATGATAGGATCCAATGGCCTTTCCTCTTCAAGGTGCTTCGGCGAATGGGATTCCCGGACACATGGATCTCACTCATGGAGAGGTGCATAGGCTCGTGTTGGTTCTCGATCCTTGTCAATGGGGTACCTTCAGGATTCTTCAGATCAACACGGGGACTTCGACAAGGTGATCCGATTTCCCCTGCATTGTTTGTAATTGCCGCGGACTACCTGTCTCGAGCCTTGGATAAGCTTATACTTGGCCAAAGAGATATGGTGTTTAAGGCCTCCCGGAGATGCATTGAGGTTAGCCACCTAGCCTATGCAGATGATATTATAATATTCACACAAGCGGCGACAACCCCCCTGCGCCGGCTCCGAGCCTGCTTCGAGTACTATGAAAATGTCTCCGGCCAACAAGTCAGCCTCACCAAGAGCAACTTCTATATCGCCGAAATCCATGACCATTGGGCACCCTCGATCCAAGCGGAAGGAGGCTTCACTAGGGGCACCTTTCCTTTCCTCTACCTCGGCGTCCCCATCTACCGTGGTGTAAAGCGCACTGACATATTCCTCTTCCTAAGTGAAAAGATGGCAAAAAGGATCTCGGGCTAGGCACACCGGCACTTATCTTTTGGAGGGAGGCTCACGCTGATTAAGAGCACCCTTGAAGCGATCCCCTTACACATCTTCCAAGCCATTGAGCCCACTGCCGGCACCTTAAAACAACTTGATCAACAAATGGCCCGATTCTTTTGGGGATCTAAGAGTGAGAGAAAGCGAACCCATTGGATTGGATGGGATCAAATGTGTCGCCCTACCGAGGAAGGAGGTCTCGGGATTCGGAAAACTTTGGAGGTTTTACGTGCTTTCAACATAAAATTATGGTGGCGCTTCCGAGAACAAAACTCCCTTTGGGCAAAATACATGATGGCAAAATATTGCTCCATCTCCACACCACTTACCTTGAGAAAGCCGAGCTGGAGTAGCCCTACATGGAGGAGGCTCTCTAGAGCTTGGACTCTCGCGCAACCGTACATGAGGTGGCTTGTGGGGCAAGGGAATATCTACTTCTGGGATGACATCTGGCTTGGCAACAGCCCACTCAGGGACCTCAGCCTTAATGATATGGGAAGGCCAACCACCCGGGTCTCGGAGTTCATTACAAATGGCACTTGGGATGAACCCAAGCTCCGACTCTTGCACGATCAAGCCGGCATCCCACAGCATATTATTGATCGCATCCTCAGCACCCCGATACTCCAAGACGAACAGGATATCCCGCGGTGGACCCTCTCTGAGCACGGGGAATTCACGGTAGCATCGATGTGGGACACACTCCGAGGGCGGAACCCGATCGTTCAAGGCCTGGGTGATGTTTGGCAGGCGGGCCTCACTAAGTCAATAGCCATCTTCATCTGGAGGCTTCTTTCCAATCGGGTGCCAGTCGACACAAAACTTTAGTGGCGGGAGATTGAACTTGCCTCCAAGTGCCAATGTTGCCCTCTTCGACCGAATATTGAGTCCCTCCAACACCTCTTCATTCAGGGTTACGGAGCTCGCTGAGTATGGAATGAGTTTGATTCGTGGTTTGATGGGGCGACCCCCTGCCTCTCAATCAATGACACAATCCCAACGAGAATTGAAACTTGGATGCGAAGATGTCACCAACCGAACAAGAAGCACCTTAGCCAAGCCATCCCCTACCTCATCTTGTGGTTCATCTGGGTTCATCCCAATTGCTATTTTTAATATAGTCCGAGACCCGGGTGGTAGGTCTGCCTCATTCATCAAGGCTGAGCTCCCGAAGTGGGACGTTACCAAGCCATATGTCGTCCCAAAAATAGATATTTCCTTGACCCACTAGCCATCGCATGTGTGGTTGTGCAAGCGTCCATGCTCTAGAGAGCCTTCTCCACGTAGGGCTGCTCCTGCTCGGCGCCCTAAAGGTAAGAGGTGTCGAGTTGAAACAATATTTAGCCATCATGTATTTCACCCAAAGGGAGTTTTGCTCTCGAAAGCGCCACCAAAGTTTTATGTTGAAGGCGCGTAGGACCTCCTTGGTTTTGCGGATCCCCCTTCATCAGTGGGGAGGCTCATTTGGTCCCAGCCAATCCAATGGGTCCGCTTCCTCTCACTTGTCGAGCCCCAAAAGAATCGCATCATTTGTTGGTCCAGTTGCTTTAGCGTTCCGGCAGTGGGTTCGATGGCTTGGAAGATATGTAAGGGGATCGCCTCAAGAGTGCTCTTAATAAGCGTGAGCCTCCCTCCAAAGGAAAGGTGCTGGTGCACCCAACCTGAAACCCGTCTTGCAATCTTTTCCTGGAGGAAGAGGAACATGTCCGTGCGCTTAGCCCCACGATAGATGGGAACACTAAATAAAGGAAAGGGAATTCCCCTTTAGTGAAGCCCCCTTCTACTTGGATCGAGGTTGCCCATTGCTCATGAGCCTCGGCAATATAGAAATTGCTCTTGGCCAGGCTGACTTGTTGACCCGAGGCTTTTTCATAGTGTTCGAGACAGGCTCGGAGTCGTCGCAGGGGGGTCACCGCCGCTTGTGTGAATATAATGATATCGTCAGCATACGCTAGGTGGCTGACCCCCCTTCTCTCTAACAATCCCCTCACCCTAACTCCCGCCGCTGTCCCGGATTGTCTTGCCGGAATTTCAACCCCGCCACCCTCACTCTTCAACACCGTCGACCACCTACATCCCTCCTACATCCCTTCGCTCCCCCCCCCCACGACGACCTTGCTGCTTCCCTCCCACTCATTATCGACGCGAGTCGAGCTTTTGGTGTAATCTCCATGCCGGACCATCCACCGGACCCCGAGCCGGACTCCGAGGCACCCCAGCTCATCACGGACCAGCAAATGATCTTCCGGTCGGGGGAGGACTCCCTCCCTAAATCGCTGAGCTTGAAGATGAAACTCAAAGCCTCTAGACTCCGGGGTAAAGGCCGGATGTGCACACCGGCTCCACCCGCTAAAGGAGATGGACGTAAAAGGTTCATTCTATCACCCCTCCTGGAAGATAAGCAGCTCCGAAAGAAGCTTTCCTTTGGAGAAGAGGCTAGCTCCGACCCCAAGAACCCAAATGGTAAGGTGGATCCCTCTCCGGTCATCCCGAACCTTGATGATAAAGAGGATCTCAACGTTCGTATGGCTGACGACCTTGCCGGACAAGGAGAGGATACGCCATCGCCGGATTCCGACCAGACCCCCGACGGAGTCTCCACACCCGTGAGCCAAGGTGATGCTCATCCCCCACGACCAACACAAACGGACAAGACACTCCCATGTGATGCCCACATGTCCTTGGATGGAGAGAAAGTCAAATTACCTCAAATGGATACAAGTACAAAACCACTTTTAGAAAGAGACTTGGTCCCTTTCCAACCCACCCACTCACATGAGGACTTGACCGTTGCACATCCCTTGCAGCCAACACACGACAACCTCATGCTCATTGCTTTCTTGGATGCGGCGGAGTCGATGGATCTCATGGCGGCACAACCTCTCCTCGCCGGAAAACAGCCGGAGGTGGCCTACTCGGCGGGGGGGCCCTCAACCCCTCTTCATTTCGCCAAATGAACAAGTCTCGGACGTCTTGATGATTACCTACAATCCACCCATCGATGATTTCCCTCCTCTCGAGCGTGGGAGAACCCGGAAGCTCCGAAACAACTTCGAAGCCGGCCAGTCAAGTACCGGGGAGGTTCGGACAAAGGCTCGGGCAAATGGCGCCGACCATGGGGTAACTAGAACCGACACTTTTGGTGGGATCGAAGATTAGAGCCAATACCCCGAGTGTCAACGGGAACATGCTACGAGGCCAACAAGATGGGGCCGGAGAGCGAGACCCCGCCTAAAGACGGAGGTGCATGGAGCAGGCCATCGAGCCGGCATTGACCCCGCCGTGCGACAAGCCACGAAGCCAATCTCTATGGCGGACATGGTCCGAGGAACGACACGAACAGATGGTCCGCAAGCTTTTGACCCGGAGTCCATCCAAAACATCGGATTTGCAACAACATCCAATGGTGTTCCGGCGATCTACTCCTCGGGCGCGGAGATTCAAAATTGGCTACAAGCCTTGGACACGCCATCGTCGCTAAGTTCTCTCACTCTATCCCGGCCTCACATCAAATTCAAAAGGCGCTTGAAAATATAAATTGAGCCGAGACTTTTCTTGGAAGTATCTTAATGCTAAACATATTCTTATTCAATGTGAGGACATTGCCGATTATGCAAAGATCCTTGGAGGTCCGAAAGGAATGCCTATTTGGTTTATTGATCGTCACCCCATGAGGGTTTTCAAGTGGTCTCCGGACTTCGATGCCTATTGTGAGTCTCCGATCGCGGCAATTTGGTGCAACTTAATTGGGCTTCCTATACACCTTTTTGATCAAGCGGCACTCTACGCCATTGGCAAACTATTGGGCACACCGATCCAAATCGATCGGGCCACGGCAAACAAATCTAGGCTGTCCTTCGCCCGCATTTTCATCGAGATTGACATATCAAAGCCACCCATCGAGAAGATCATCTTAGACATTTGCGGCCGTGAGATGGTGCAACAAGTTAAATGGGACAAGATCCCATTTTATTGTAGGGAGTGCAAACACGTTGGACACAAAAGTGACGTGTGTTATGCGGTAGGCAAGACGGAAAGGCCGGTCAAGAAAAACTACAACACCATCCCTCCCAAACAACCGCAATACGAGAATGGAAAGCAAGGGGCACAAGATACCCCAAAACCTTTTTGAATGGTAAGGAATGGAGATCTCAAAGAAGAGGAAAAAATTCCGGGGATCAACACAACAATGACTCGAGGGTAAGCGATGCCGTGGAAGTCGACCGGATGGGGCCGGACATTCTAGGCAAACTCCTCGAACCTATCGACCCGGAGGAGGGTTGAGCAACAAGAGAAAGGAGGAAAACAAGGCTGGACTCCTTCCAAGCATCGGATAGGATTCCTCCCTTTCCACTATCCCTGAAGGGACGTCTCTGCTAGTGCCGAGGGCATGGGTGTGCATGGGCGTAGTGGGTCGGCTGGCCCGTTAAAGCATGGTGCGAGGGGCCCGGCCTGACCAATCCTCCATGGAAAATCGTGAGGATTGTGGAAGGGGAGGTCTTTTTTTTTTTTTTTTTTTTTTTTTTTTTTTTTTTTTTTTTTTAAAAAAATTAACTTCATATATTTATATCATATATATGAAGGAGGAAATTACAAATCAACTCCTATAACAAGGAGGAAAGACAAATTACGCCACCCAGGGTTCGAACTCGAGACCTCCAGGATGGACATGGTATCCAGCACCCTTTACCGCTAGGCCAAGGGGCTTGGATTGTGGAAGGGGAGGTCACATGAGCACAAACCAATATTATTCACTCATGGATAATGAAGCCTATGATGGAGACGAGTTCGATGATATAGAGAGCATTGAGGTAGAGCGGCAGCCGAACACCTACGCCGAAGGCCCCTCCATGCTAATCATGGAGGACGAGTCAAGTCACGCTCAGCAACAACAACAATGCACCAAAATTCAAGGGGGGGCGTTACTCCTGCCGGGTATGAACTCCATTGTTAATTATGTCATTTAATCTCATGTTTTGGAACGTAGGGGGATCGCGAACGCGCCCACCCAAAACGTTTTAAAAAGATTAATTAAGCCTCATAATGTTAATTTTCTTGCAATAATGGAGCCGTTCACGGCGCCAAACCCGGACAAGTTCTCCAAGGCCTTGGGGCTGGTTTTCCAAGGCTCAAATATAAATGGGAAGATTTGGGTTTTTGTTGAAGAGGGTGCAAGCTTTAGTGTTGAGTGTGACACGGAGCAGGTCCTTCATGGCCGAGTTGAGTCCTCCCGCCCTCACGGGTCACATTTGTATTTCGGCAGTATATGCGAAGTGCACAAGGGGTGAGAGGGTACTTTTGTGGGACAAAATGAGGGAAATTTCTGTGGCTTCCGAAGATACTCCTTGGATGGTTAAAATTGTAAGTTAGAGAGAGACGCTCTCCCTTCTCTCTAGAATCCCCCACCACGTTTTGAGTTCCCACATCGCCGCCCACCCCAATTCTCGTCGGCTCACCACTGTCGACGGTCCCCCTCACGCCCCCGCTCCACAGCCACCCACCACCCTCCCGACCTCGGATTCTCACCAACCAACCCACTCCTTTGGCTAAGGCACGAACAAAGCTCCGGAGCGGCTGGTGACTCGACTCACTCTCTCGATCATGCCGGAGCGCCTGCCGGACCCCCCCCCGGAGTCCGAAGAACCGCGCACCATCTCGGACCAGCTAATGGTCCTCCGGCCGGCCGAGGACCCTCTCTCGGACCAGCCAATGACTTTCCGTCGGAGGAGTCTCCCTCCATAATTTTTCCCTGCAGGAAAGTGGCGAGGAAAACTTTGAAAATGAAGGTGAAGGCACGGAAAAGTACACCAGCCCCCTCCCACCAAAGGCACTGGTCGGAAAAGGTTCGTACCCTCACCGATGCCGGAGGACAAGCAACTTAGGAAGAAGATTGATTTCGGGGCCGAAGGGAGCTCGCCGGGTCGGAAGCCCAAAATGCAAAGGCCCCATCTTCCCGACGTCGATGGAGCCCTCCCCTAATCCCAACGGTGAAGATGAAGCTAAGATTAATGAAGAACTTGCCGGCGCCAGAACTGTTGATAACGCTTCCGGCCGATGACCTTGCGGCCGGCGCAAACGCGGGGACCGGTGACGGAGGGGAGCACAACCCCCCACATGATGGCTGCTCGGAGAGAGATGGCTCTAGCATGGGTCAAAAGGCCTGGGTGGACGCGCTAGTCAACTTGCCCGAAATGGGCACAACAACAAAATCACTTTCCGAAAGTTCCTTGGCGCCTTGCCACTTCGGAACACCACGTGATGCTGGCCCCCAATGCATCCGTTGAGCCCCCAAAACAACAAAAATCTAGCTCCTTATTGCAGGCAACCCAACTCTCCCGAATTGGCTTGGAGACCAAAACCTCCTTCCGAAAGTGGGCTAACTCCTTTCCGTCCAAGAGCTAACGTGAGACGATTGTCGTGGAGGCCCCAACGCAACCAACAAAGGCCGAAATCATCCACTTAGCCGCCTTGTGACTCGGCGGAGATGCTAGACAACATTGGTTTGCGCAACCTCTCATTTACGGCCGTCACAAACCACTGGAGTTCCCCCTAACTCTTCGGGATGCATGCAAAGTGTCACCACACACACCTCGGGATGGAATGGACCCTCTCTTGAGGACTTTCCCCCTCTCGAACGAGGACGAACTAGCAAGCTCCGAGCTACGTTTGAGGCTAGTTCGGAACATACAGTGCGGAGCTCGGCCGCCGCGACCGAAGTCGAACCCTAACGCTACCGAGAAAAGCCTTTTATCGAGACGACGAACAAGGCCACGCCTAGTGCCGAGATGGTCGCAGTGACAAGAGACACACCAACACCCAACGATACGCCTATGGATGATGCCGAACAGACCCTCACCGAGAAGGAAAAAGTCGAGAAGATCCACACCGAGAAAGAAAAAAGCCGAAAAAAGCCGAGAATGGAAAGCCGAGAAGGGCACACAACGGCAACGTAGGTGCCGAGAAGATCCACACCGAGAATGGAGAAAGCCGAACTCAACAATCGAAGAGAATGGAAACACACCTAAGCCCGCGACGGATGCCGCAACACAAGGCCGAATGTAGTTAATCAACTTGGGGGGGTAGAAGCTACACCGGGCCCTCGCCGTGGCCGAAATCGATGGCGGACTTTGCTTAGGGTACCCCCATCGGGCTCGGCGAGTAACACTCTACAAGCCGGGGTGTAAGGCCGCCGCAAGCCACCACGGTCGGCCGAAAACGATGGCGGACATGCTCAAAGGCTCGACTGACCCTACCGGCCCCCAAGCCTTTGAACCGGATAAGCTCCAGAACATTGGATTTGCTTCAGTGGTCCGACGGCATCCCGGCCATTTACTTCTTCCGGAGCGGAAAATCAAAAGCTTGCTGAGAGCATGGGAACACGCCATTGTGGGTAAGTTCTCTCACTCTATCCCTACGGGACTGCAATCCAAAAGACCTCGAAAATATTAAACTTCGGTGCGGATTTAGTTGAAGTACATTAATGCTAAACATATTCTCATTCAATGCGAGAGACTTGGCGGACTATGCCCGAATCCTTGGAGGCCCAAGGGGTACGCCAGTTTGGCTCATTGACCGAACACCCGATGAGGGTCTTCAAATGGTCCCCGGACTTTGATGCTTACTGCGAGTCCCCCATTGCGGCAATTTGGTGCAACCTAATTGGCCTCCCCATTCAATCTTTCGACCAATCCGCTTATTCGCCATCGGCAAGCTTCTCGGCAATCCAATACAAATTGATCGAGGCCACGGCAAACAAGACTCGGCTTTATTGCCCGAATTTGCGATCGAGATAGACATCCACAAAACCACCTACGAAGAGATAATCCTCGATCTCGGTGGGCGAGAAGAACCGGTTTTGCAGCGAGTCGATGGACAAGATTACCATCCTATTGCCGAGAAATGCAAAACATGTCGGCCATGCAAGTGAGGTGTGCTATGCGACGGGCAAGAAGAACGGCCCCCGCCGCAAAGAGGAAACTACCACAACGGCCCGCCAAAACAGCCACAACCCGAGAGACAGACCGAGAAGGGGAAGCAAGATATGGGGAAGAATGCCTCCAGCTCCAACGAATGAAACATCAGGGGAAAGAAGCCAGGCAAAGGCCGGTGGACTCGAAACCCAAACAATAACAAAACAAATGGGGAGGACTCCGGTGATACTTCCTGGGAGGGACCCGAACCCCAAGGGTGACTCTACTTTGGGGAGCGGACCGAGCTCCGGAACTCAGAATGCCGGGCTTATTGCGGGATCGAGATTGGGAAGTCCCCTACCGAACCGGGGGAGGAATCCATTGCATCCCACCACCGAACACCAACACCACGTGGGAACATGGACGTGGAGTGGGGCTCCCCCAATGCGAGGAGCTTGGTCTCACCAGTTCGGCGAGGGAATCCGAGAGGAGGCGCGCGCATGCTTTGACAAGGGGGCGTGGGTTCTTCTCGGCAAAGAACCACATGAGCACTAACCAATATTATACTCTCATGGAGAACGGAGAATTTGATGTTGAGAATTGTGGGGATGCGGACGAAGACTTATGGAATTGCATGTGGGGCCGAGAAGTTAGGAGGCAACAGTTCGGCCGAGGACGCCGAGGAGGTCGCTCCGAACAAAGAGCAACACCGTACTGACTATCAAGGAGGGCCTTCAACCTCTTTGGGTACGCACCCTTCTTGTTAATAATGTCGTACAATCTCATGTTTTGGAACGTGAGGGGGATCGCGAATGCGCCCACTCAAAACGTTCTGAAAAGACTAATTGGTTGTCATAATGTTTATTTCTTGCAATAATGGAACCGCTCACACAACCGGACCCGGACCGTTTCTCTAAGGCCTTGGGCTGTCCTTCATTGGTTCGAACATGAACGAGAAGATTTGGATGTTTGCGGAAGAGGGGTCCACTTTTGATATTGAGGTTGACTCGGAACAAATTCTCCACGGGTACCTCAAATCCCACCGCCTTGCTAGGCCGGTGGCCATCTCAGCCGTGTACGCCAAATGTACAAGGGCTGAAAGACATCACCTATGGGACAAGATGAGAGAGATTGCCGGGCCTCTGAGGGAACACCTTGGATCATCGGTGGCGATTTCAACACCATGCTATCTCACCAAGACAGAGTCGGAAGTGATACCAACCGGCAAGCCGAGATGGTAGATTTTGCGGAGGCAACGGAAGATTGTAGGCTGCTTGACCCTGGTTTTGATGGAGCGGCATTCACTTGGGCCAAGAATGGCCTTTTTGAAAGGTTGGATAGAGTGCTTGTCAGCGAGGATTGGACTAAGACCTTCGAGGCTACTCGGGTTACGAACCTCCCCCGGATTGCCTCGGACCATGGACCAATTCTTGTCAGGTGCACGAAGATGAACACATCCGCTGGAGCCAAGGCTTTCAGGTTCCAGAACATGTGGATCCGACATGAAGGATTCATGGCCGTAGTGCAAAAAGCATGGGAGGAGCCCACGGGGGCGGGTGGAATCCTAAACATTCAAATCAAGCAGGCCAGAGTTAAAAAGGCCCTTAAGAGTGGAACAAAGAGGTTTTTGGAAACATCCATGCTAATCTAAAAGAAAAGGAGGAAGAAATTGCTTTGGCCCAATCTTGTTTCGAAGCAAGGCCGACCCCGGATCACAGGACAGCGATCAACAACACATTGCCCGAGTACATCCTTTTGCTGAGAATGGAAGAAGATTTTTGGCGACAGAAGGCAGCTTTGAGGTGGCTTGCCGAGGGAGACAAAAAATACCCGGTTCTACCAAAGGGGTGAAACAAAAGAGGGTTCGTCTCCGCATCCATTCAATTCGTGTCAATGGGCAGGAGCTCACCGAGGAAGCCGAGATAAAAAAGTCCGCAGGGAGTTTTCCAACAACTCCTGCCCCCAACAATCCGACACTTGAAGATCCAGACCTCACCTAATCCAGCAGGTCCATTCAGCCGAGCAGTTCGCTGACATCGCAGATGCTCCAAGTGCGGACGAGGTCAGGAGTGCCACCTTTTGCATTTCCGGAGATAGTGCACCCGGACCCGACGGCTTCTCGGCCACCTTCTATCAAGCCTGCTGGCCTATTGTGGGGCCGGAGGTAGTGGACGCAATCAGACAGTTCTTCAGAGGGGCCTTCCTGCCGAGGAGCATCACGGCCACAAGCATAGTCCTTATCCCAAGAAGGCTTCGCCGGAGTCATGGACCGACTACCGACCCATCAGTCTCTGCAATGTTTTAAACAAGATCATTACCAAGGTACTCACCTCTCGACTCTCTCCTTTCCTCCCACAGGTCATCTCCCCAAACCAAAGTGGATTTGTCAAAGGTCGGACGCCTTAACGACAACGCACTTTCTGGCTCAAGAGATGTTCCATGAGCTTGCTAGATGTCCCCAGCGCGCCTAATGTGGCAGTAAAGATTGACATGGCTAAAGCCTATGATAGGGTCCAATGGCCATTCCTCTTCAAAGTTTTACGCCGTATGGGTTTCCCGGATTCATGGATTTCACTTATTGGAGAGGTGTATTGGGTGTTGCTGGTTCTCGGGTCCTTGTTAACGGGGCACCCTCGGGCTTCTTTAGATCAACTCGAGGACTTCGGCAAGGAGACCCGATCTCCCCCGCTCTGTTCGTAATCGCGGCGGACTACCTGTCCCGAGCATTAGATAAGCTCATCCTCGGCCAAAAGGACATGACGTTCAAAGCCTCCCGGAGATGCATGGAGATCAGCCATCTAGCCTATGCGGACGACATTATCATCTTCACCCAAGCGGCGGCAAATCCTATGCGCCGGCTAAGAGCCTGTCTCGAAAAATATGAAAGAGTCTCCGGCCAACAAGTCAGCCTCGCCAAGAGTAATTTCTATATTGCCGAGGCCCATGAACATTGGGCAAACTCGATCCAGGCGGAAGGAGGCTTCTCTAGAGGGGCCTTTCCTTTTCTCTATCTCGGTGTCCCTATCTACCGTGGTGTCAAGCGCACGGACATGTTCCTCTTTCTACGGGAAAAGATTGCAAGAAGGATCTCAGGATGGGCACACCGTCACCTATCCTTTGGAGGAAGGCTTACGTTGATTAAGAGCACTCTTGAAGCGATCCCCTTGCACATCTTTCAAGCCGTCGAGCCCACGGCCGGTACCCTCAAGCAACTTGATCAACAAATGGCCCGATTCTTTTGGGGGTCTACGAATGAAAAGAAGCGGACCCATTGGATTGGATGGGAACAAATGTGCCGGCCCACTGATGAAGGAGGCCTTGGGATCCGAAAAACTATGGAGGTCCTCCACGCTTTCAATATCAAACTTTGGTGGCGATTTCGGGAGCAAAACTCCCTTTGGCAAGATACATGATGGCAAAATATTGCTCCAACTCCACACCGCTCACCTTGAGATTGCCGAGCAGGAGTAGCCCTACGTGGAGAAGGCTCTCAAGAGCATGGCCCCTCGCGCAACCGCACATGAGATGGCTAGTGGGACAAGGGGACATCTACTTCTGGGATGACATTTGGCTTGGCAATAGCCCTCTGAGGGAACTTAGTCTTGATGATAGGGGAAGACCAACCACCCGGGTCTCGGAGTTCATTACAAATGGTGGTTGGGATGTGCCCAAGCTTCAACTCCTTCACAATCAGGCCGGCCTCCCTCAGCATGTTATCGATGGCATCATTAATACACCGATCCTCCATGACGAACAGGATATCCCGAGGTGGAACCTCTCTAAGCATGGGGAATTCACGGTGGCTTCGACATGGGACACACTTCGAGGACGAAACCCGATCATCCATGGTTTGGGGGACGTTTGGAAGGTAGGCCTCACCAACTCAATAGCCATCTTTATCTGGAGGCTTCTCTCCAATCGGGTACCGGTTGACACGAAACTTCAGTGGCGGGAGATTGAGCTAGCCTCTAAGTGCCAATGCTGCCCCCACAGACCGAACACTGAGTCACTCCAACACCTCTTCATTCAGGGATATGGAGCTCGCAGAGTATGGAGTGAGTTCGACGGCTGGTTCACAGGCCCGTTCCCACGCATCCATATCAATGACACAATCCCTACGAGAATCGAAGTGTGGGCGCGAAGGTGCCAACAGCCGAACAAGAAACATCTTAGCCGAGCCACTCCATACCTCATCCTTTGGTTTATATGGTCGGAGAGAAACAGGAGCCGCCACCAAGGCACACAGTTTAAACCACAAAACGTGGTATGGCAGGTCCACATGTTCATTCGAAATGCTATGTCTAATGGAAGCTTGAAGCCGAAACATTGGAAGGGAGTTAAACTTGGAATCAATATTCCTCAACAAGCGGCGGCAATCAGGGCGCTACCCCTAGCCATGGCAATCAAATGGAACCCCCCGGATCAGCCGTGGATAAAGCTCAACACGGATGGCTCCTATAATGAAGCGAACGGCAGTACAGGGGCTGGCGGGATTATTCGAGACCACTCGGGTAAGATGCTCGTCGCCGTCAGCACACCCCTTGAGGCCCACTCGGCGTTAGAAGCGGAGCTGTTGGCCATGATTCACGGGCTAAATATAGCCAAGGAATACGGCCTACCAATCTGGATTGAGTCAGATGCAGAGCAAGCAATCAAATTGGTCAATGGGACGGGATGGGGGCCGGCACTCGCTCGGCAAGCGGTGGCGCAACTAACCATTCTCAAACGCCAACTCAAATTCCGAGCCACCTTCATACACAGGGAGGGGAACAAAGCGGCGGACTTTCTTGCGAAAATGGGGCTAGTCCAAGACAGTGGCCTACGAATGCACTACAACTCAGCACGAGAGGAGAACTATTGGACTTGGTTAGATTGGACGAGATGGGGAGTGTCGCACATCCGAAACCTAGACGGGGACGGGCATCAAAGTTGATCATGAGACGACGGGAGACAATAGTGACTAGCTTTGTGGTTAATTGTATTTTGGAAAGGAGTATGATGAGGTCCGAACCTTGTGGGATCGGACCGCATACTACTCTTGATTTTGTTACGGCACACCACTTTTGGGTGTGGCCACGCTTGTAATTATCTCTTGTGGAAATATAGGGATGAGGGACCCACGAACCCTCCACCGTAGAGGTGTTTGATTAAAAAAAAAAAAAAAAAAAAAAAAAAAAAAAAAATACTCCTTGGATGGTTGGGGGAGACTTCAACACCATTCTTTGACGTGTGATAGGGTGGGAAGTGACACTAACGACAAGCCGACATGGTAGATTTGGCGGAAGCTATTAGAAGACTGCCAGAGTTCTGGATCCGGGCTTTGATGGCTCATCTTCACATGGGCCAAGAATGGCCTGTTTGAAAGGCTTGATCGAATTTTGGTGAACGAACCATGGGCACAGCTCTCGAAGCGACTAGGGTGACTAACGTGCCACGTGTATCTTTGGATCATGGCCCCGTTCTGGCCCGGTGCAAAACTCCTGCACCCTATTCTGGGGGCAGACCGTTCCGGTTCCAAAACATGTGGACTAGGCATGAGGGTTTCGCGAACCTGGTACGCGAAGACTGGAGCCAACCGACGGGGGTGTGACGACCCGCACTTCCTAAGGATAGAAAGCACGGGAAATCGTGACTAGTGGGGGAATTAAGAAGCGGGGGGAAGAAGGGGAAAGATACGATTCAGGCAATACAACATGACAATCAAAGACGAAATGCCATTTAAGTCAACTAACGTTTTAATCCTGAAGTGTACAAAATGAAAGATAACAAAGTTCGACAATAAAGAAAATAACAGAGTTTCTGAGAACATTGAGTAGCGGAAGCAAAGCTTGAGAGTGTAGCTATACTAAGTATGAAGACATAATAGTAACCGGAACAGTGATTGATACGTCCTTGGATCATCGCTCAACATCCTCCGCCACCCGACCTCGCTCAACCTGCACATAGGGAAAACATATGCAGGGGCTGAGTACTTGTGCACCCAGTGAACTCATGCTCAAAAAACATTCACCGTTAAGATATGTCAAGCCATCGTCGAGTGAATCCCGGGTTTTACTTTAAAAAAAGGCCGAGAGACACTAACGGTCATTTCCTTAAAAAGTGTCCGCGCGAACCCCATCTATCCTCCATCATATACCATATCTGAACAATCATGTGAAACTATCATATGATTTCCTTTGATGGCACCAATCTGCCTTGATTACAATGGGGAGACATATCCTTCATCTCTATGAGGCATTGAAGTAACCCTTTACGTTGAAAATTTTGCATGCTGTAGATGTTATTATCCCATGGTCCAGAGTAGCTTGAGACATAAATTAATGCCTGCAGATCGAGAAAACACAAGCCGCTATTGTCCCGCCTTGTAACACCGTTGCCAACCACCGCCGCCCTCTTCAACTCAAGGTCTTCACCCTCGCTTCCCTCCCCTCCACTCCGACCACAACCCATGGCCTTCTTTCAACCCTACGAACCCTAAACGCTGTCGGCCTCCCCTTGTGTCGGATCTTACACCGTTACCTCCGCTTTCCCTAGACCACGCTGGTGACTTGGCACAACGCTCGGCCATGCCGACCATCGCCGGACATGTCGCCAGGGCCCGAGGAACCTCGCACCATCTCGGACCAGCGGATGGTCTTTCGGTCGGCCGAGGACCCCATCCCTAATCCTCCGAGCAAGAAGATGAAGCAAAAAGCCACAAAACTCAAAATGAGGAAAAGTACGCCGGCTCCTCCAACTAAAGGAAATGGTCGGAAAAGGTTTATTCTTTCACCCCTTCCGGAGGACAAAACCTTGGAAGAGGCTCGAGTTCGAGTAGGAATACTCGTCCCACCCGGGAGCCCTAAGTGCAAAGGGACCATCTTTCCGGCGAGCCCGCCGAGTGATCAAGGGGACAACGGCCGGCGGGATGAAGTAGAAAGTGCTTCGGGCACCAAGGAATGCCAATTGGCCATTGCCAATGCGGTCCTATCGACCATGGCCTCTAAAAATCAAAGTTCCGACCAGGTTGCCGGTGCGGCCGCCGGCGACGACCATGCCGTCAAAGAGGAGGACGTGACCCCTCCGGATCATGACAAACCTAAAGTACATGCGGCAGCAAAAGCAAAAGACTCATTGGAAGTAGTCGAAGTCAACTTACCCGAATTGGAAGTGGGAACAAAAACTCTTTTCGAAAGTGGCTTGGCGCCTTGCCCACTTGGAATGTCACGTGATGTCCTAGCCGTTGGAGGGCTAATGCAGCCAAAAACTACCCATCTCCTACACCTCGCAGCCTTGGATTTGGCGACAAGCTAGACACCATGACCGCCCAACCACTTCTCGACGCCGGCCTGCCGGAGGATGCGCACATGGCCGATGGGTCTCACTACTCTTCCCTTCCGGAGTCTGACCAAGCTTTGCTTGCACCTATGGGGCCTTTCATCCCCTCCTTTGAGGAGTTTCCCCCTCTAGCGAGAGGACGGACCTTAAAACTTCGAGACACGTTCGAGGCTGGCGCGGCAAAGTCGACGGCTTTTGTGGCTTGGTCGAGGCCGGAGCCGCCTGGCCTGGCACAGCGTGCGGAGGCGAATGTGAACCTGGCCGGAAAGGAAGCTCACAGGGGTGCGGCCACCAAGGTTGGGGCCGAGGGTCATACGGCCACCCCGACACCACCTACCAACCCGATGGTGGGTGAAGCTCCGACTAGTTCCGTCACGGCTATCCAGGACTAGCCGATGGCCATGAGTGACCTATCCCACGAGGCCGCGACACGAGGGCCGATGGTCGCTAGCCGAGAAGGGGGGCCGAAGTTCCCTCGGGTACCTTTAGTAGGCCGAAAATCGATGGCGGAGTTACTTAAGGGTTCTCCCGAACCCAATGGTCCTCAAGTCTTCGTGCCGGAACAGATCCAAAAACATTGGTTTTGCCTCCATGTCCAATGGAGTTCCGGCCATCTACTTCTCCGAGGCTGAAACACAAAAGCTTGCTGATAGCATGGGGCACGCTATCGTGGGTAAGTTTCACATTCTATTCTACGGGCCATCAAATTCAAAAACTCTATTAAATTCCGATGTGGCTTCAATTGGAAATACATTAATGCTAAACATATCCTTATCCAATGCGAGGATTTGGCGGATTATGCTCGGCTTCTCGGAGGCCCAAAGGGAACACCCGTTTGGCTCATTGATCGCCACCCAATGAGGGTCTTCAAATGGTCCCTGGATTTCGATGCATATTGTGAGTCCCCGATAGCAGCAATTTGGTGTAATTTAATCGGACTCCCAATTCACTTGTTTGATCAATCCGCTCTTTTCGCCATCGGCAAGCTCCTCGGCAATGCAATCCAAGTTGATCGGGCCACGGCTACCAAGACGAGACTCTCATTTTCCCACATTTGTATTGAGATTGACATCACCAAACTGCCCCCTGAAGAGATAATCCTTGACTTGTACGGCCGCGAGTTGGTGCAACAAGTCCGGTGGGATAAGATCCCATCCTATTGCCAAGAGTGTAAACATGTTGGCCATGCAAGTGATGTGTGCTATGCGATGGGCAAAAAGGAAAGGCCGCCGAAACGAAACTACAATATCAACCCGCCAAAGAAGGCAAACCCCGAAGGCCACGGTATGAAGGGCATGCAAGATGCGGTGAGGCACAATCCTAACTCCAATGAAGGGAACCGCCAAGGGAAGAATAAGGGCAATGCTGGGAATCGTCCTAACAACAATTCAAATGGAGAGGAGGAAAGGGATACAACTTGGGATGGTCCGGACATTATGGGTGGAACCCAAGGAGGGAATGCTTCGCGCCCCCGGAACATTCAAAGTGGGCCTCAAGCGCGGGGGAGGGGAAAAAGGGAACCCCAACACCCCCGACCACCGAGCCACCTTCACCAATTCATGGAGATATGGATGCGGAATGGGAGTACACCATGGCGAGCCGATCGGTGTCCCCGCCTACACGAGGGAGTGCCAGAGGGGGCGCACGCCATGCAATGACTAGGGGGCGTGGTTTCTTCTCAAGTAAGAATCACATGAGCACTAACCATACTACTCCCTCACGGCGAATGGAGAATTTGATGTCGACAATTGTGGGGAAGCGGACGACTCGGCCATGGACATGCAAGTGGGGACCGAGAGGATTGGAGACGACTCTCCACTTGACGATGCCGAGGAGCACGCAACGAACAAAGACAACATCTCATTGAATATCAAGGAGGGACTTCGTCTCCTTCGGGTACGCATCCTACTTGTTAAAGATGTCTTACAATATCATGTTTTGGAACGTGAGGGAATCGCAAATGCGTCAACCCAAAACGTTTTGAAAAGGCTAATTAAATCTCATAATGTTTTATTCCTAGCAATAATGGAACCACTCACAACACCGGATCCGGACCGGTTCTCCAAGGCCCTGGGGCTGTCCTACATTGGATCGAACATGGCCGGAAAAATCTGGTTGTTTGCGGAAGAGGGATCCACTTTTGATATTGATTGTGATTCGGAACAAATCCTACATGGGCGTCTCAAGTCCCACCGCATTGCTAGGCCGCTCGCCATTTCGGCCGTGTATGCCAAATGCACAAGATCCGAAAGACACCTCCTGTGGGATAAGATGAGAGATGCTAGGCCCCTCGAAGGATCACCATGGATTATCGGTGGCAACTTCAACACCATCCTATCACACCGAGATAGGGTTGGGAGCGACACCAACCGGCAAGCCAAGATGGTCGACTTCGCAGAGGCAATTGAAGACTGTAGGCTCCTTGATCCGGGGTTCGATGGGGCGGAATTCACATGGGCCAAAAATGGCCTCTTTGAAAGATTGGATAGAGTGCTTGTTAGTGAGGGTTGGGCTAGGGCCTTCGAAGCTACTCGGGTTACGAACCTCCCTCGGGTTCCTTCGGACCACGGGCCGGTCCTTGTAAAATGTAAGACGCTGAACACTACCATCGGAGGCAAGGCATTCCGATTCCAGAACATGTGGATCCGACATGGGGGGTTCATGGTTGTAGTGCAAAATGCATGGGAGGAGAGTACGGGGGCGAGTGGACTCCTAAATATTCAAATCAAACATGCTAGAGTGAAAAGAGCCCTAAAGGCGTAGAACAAAGATGTTTTTGGGAACATCCATGACAACCTCAAGGAAAAGGAGGAAGGAATTGCCGTGGCCCAATCCATCTTCGAGGCAAGGCCAACACCGGAAAATAGGACAATGATCAATAAATACATTGCCGAGTACATCATGTTGCTGAAAATGGAAGAGGATTTTTGGCGGCAAAAGGCAGCCTTGAGATGGCTTGCGGAGGGCGACAAAAATAACCGGTTCTATCAAAGCTGGGTGAAACAAAAAAGAGTTCGCCTACGCATCCACTCGATTCGTGTCAACGGCCAGGAGCTTACTGAGGAGGCAAGAAATAAAAAAGTCAGCGGTAGATTTCTACCAACAACTCCTAGCGCCCAGCAACCCGGTTTTAGACGAGCCAGACCTTGACCTTATCCAGCGAGTACACTCAGCCGAGCACTTGCGGACATCGCAAATGCGCCGGGTGCGGACGAGATCAGGAGCGCCGTTTTCAGCATTTCCGGAGATAGCGCCCCCAGACCCGATGGCTTCTCCGCCACTTTCTACCAAGCCTGTTGGACTATTGTGGGGCCGAAGGTGGTGGAAGCAATTGGCCAGTTCTTTAGAGGGGCTTTCCTGCCACGAAGTATTACGGCCACAAGCATTGTCCTCATCCCAAAGAAGGCGTCGCCCGAGTCATGGACCGACTACCGACCCATCAGCCTCTGCAACGTCTTTAACAAGATCATCACCAAGGTACTCACGACTCGACTCTCCCCTTTCCTTCCACAGGTCATCTCCCCAAACCAAAGTGGTTTCGTGAAAAGGCGGCTCCTCAATGATAACGCTCTGTTGGCCCAAGAGATGTTCCATGAACTTGCAAGATGCTCCCCAGCGCCTAATGTAGCGGTGAAGATCGACATGGCGAAAGCCTATGATAGGATCCAATGGCCTTTCCTCTTCAAGGTGCTTCGGCGAATGGGATTCCCGGACACATGGATCTCACTCATGGAGAGGTGCATAGGCTCGTGTTGGTTCTCGATCCTTGTCAATGGGGTACCTTCAGGATTCTTCAGATCAACACGGGGACTTCGACAAGGTGATCCGATTTCCCCTGCATTGTTTGTAATTGCCGCGGACTACCTGTCTCGAGCCTTGGATAAGCTTATACTTGGCCAAAGAGATATGGTGTTTAAGGCCTCCCGGAGATGCATTGAGGTTAGCCACCTAGCCTATGCAGATGATATTATAATATTCACACAAGCGGCGACAACCCCCCTGCGCCGGCTCCGAGCCTGCTTCGAGTACTATGAAAATGTCTCCGGCCAACAAGTCAGCCTCACCAAGAGCAACTTCTATATCGCCGAAATCCATGACCATTGGGCACCCTCGATCCAAGCGGAAGGAGGCTTCACTAGGGGCACCTTTCCTTTCCTCTACCTCGGCGTCCCCATCTACCGTGGTGTAAAGCGCACTGACATATTCCTCTTCCTAAGTGAAAAGATGGCAAAAAGGATCTCGGGCTAGGCACACCGGCACTTATCTTTTGGAGGGAGGCTCACGCTGATTAAGAGCACCCTTGAAGCGATCCCCTTACACATCTTCCAAGCCATTGAGCCCACTGCCGGCACCTTAAAACAACTTGATCAACAAATGGCCCGATTCTTTTGGGGATCTAAGAGTGAGAGAAAGCGAACCCATTGGATTGGATGGGATCAAATGTGTCGCCCTACCGAGGAAGGAGGTCTCGGGATTCGGAAAACTTTGGAGGTTTTACGTGCTTTCAACATAAAATTATGGTGGCGCTTCCGAGAACAAAACTCCCTTTGGGCAAAATACATGATGGCAAAATATTGCTCCATCTCCACACCACTTACCTTGAGAAAGCCGAGCTGGAGTAGCCCTACATGGAGGAGGCTCTCTAGAGCTTGGACTCTCGCGCAACCGTACATGAGGTGGCTTGTGGGGCAAGGGAATATCTACTTCTGGGATGACATCTGGCTTGGCAACAGCCCACTCAGGGACCTCAGCCTTAATGATATGGGAAGGCCAACCACCCGGGTCTCGGAGTTCATTACAAATGGCACTTGGGATGAACCCAAGCTCCGACTCTTGCACGATCAAGCCGGCATCCCACAGCATATTATTGATCGCATCCTCAGCACCCCGATACTCCAAGACGAACAGGATATCCCGCGGTGGACCCTCTCTGAGCACGGGGAATTCACGGTAGCATCGATGTGGGACACACTCCGAGGGCGGAACCCGATCGTTCAAGGCCTGGGTGATGTTTGGCAGGCGGGCCTCACTAAGTCAATAGCCATCTTCATCTGGAGGCTTCTTTCCAATCGGGTGCCAGTCGACACAAAACTTTAGTGGCGGGAGATTGAACTTGCCTCCAAGTGCCAATGTTGCCCTCTTCGACCGAATATTGAGTCCCTCCAACACCTCTTCATTCAGGGTTACGGAGCTCGCTGAGTATGGAATGAGTTTGATTCGTGGTTTGATGGGGCGACCCCCTGCCTCTCAATCAATGACACAATCCCAACGAGAATTGAAACTTGGATGCGAAGATGTCACCAACCGAACAAGAAGCACCTTAGCCAAGCCATCCCCTACCTCATCTTGTGGTTCATCTGGGTTCATCCCAATTGCTATTTTTAATATAGTCCGAGACCCGGGTGGTAGGTCTGCCTCATTCATCAAGGCTGAGCTCCCGAAGTGGGACGTTACCAAGCCATATGTCGTCCCAAAAATAGATATTTCCTTGACCCACTAGCCATCGCATGTGTGGTTGTGCAAGCGTCCATGCTCTAGAGAGCCTTCTCCACGTAGGGCTGCTCCTGCTCGGCGCCCTAAAGGTAAGAGGTGTCGAGTTGAAACAATATTTAGCCATCATGTATTTCACCCAAAGGGAGTTTTGCTCTCGAAAGCGCCACCAAAGTTTTATGTTGAAGGCGCGTAGGACCTCCTTGGTTTTGCGGATCCCCCTTCATCAGTGGGGAGGCTCATTTGGTCCCAGCCAATCCAATGGGTCCGCTTCCTCTCACTTGTCGAGCCCCAAAAGAATCGCATCATTTGTTGGTCCAGTTGCTTTAGCGTTCCGGCAGTGGGTTCGATGGCTTGGAAGATATGTAAGGGGATCGCCTCAAGAGTGCTCTTAATAAGCGTGAGCCTCCCTCCAAAGGAAAGGTGCTGGTGCACCCAACCTGAAACCCGTCTTGCAATCTTTTCCTGGAGGAAGAGGAACATGTCCGTGCGCTTAGCCCCACGATAGATGGGAACACTAAATAAAGGAAAGGGAATTCCCCTTTAGTGAAGCCCCCTTCTACTTGGATCGAGGTTGCCCATTGCTCATGAGCCTCGGCAATATAGAAATTGCTCTTGGCCAGGCTGACTTGTTGACCCGAGGCTTTTTCATAGTGTTCGAGACAGGCTCGGAGTCGTCGCAGGGGGGTCACCGCCGCTTGTGTGAATATAATGATATCGTCAGCATACGCTAGGTGGCTGACCCCCCTTCTCTCTAACAATCCCCTCACCCTAACTCCCGCCGCTGTCCCGGATTGTCTTGCCGGAATTTCAACCCCGCCACCCTCACTCTTCAACACCGTCGACCACCTACATCCCTCCTACATCCCTTCGCTCCCCCCCCCCCACGACGACCTTGCTGCTTCCCTCCCACTCATTATCGACGCGAGTCGAGCTTTTGGTGTAATCTCCATGCCGGACCATCCACCGGACCCCGAGCCGGACTCCGAGGCACCCCAGCTCATCACGGACCAGCAAATGATCTTCCGGTCGGGGGAGGACTCCCTCCCTAAATCGCTGAGCTTGAAGATGAAACTCAAAGCCTCTAGACTCCGGGGTAAAGGCCGGATGTGCACACCGGCTCCACCCGCTAAAGGAGATGGACGTAAAAGGTTCATTCTATCACCCCTCCTGGAAGATAAGCAGCTCCGAAAGAAGCTTTCCTTTGGAGAAGAGGCTAGCTCCGACCCCAAGAACCCAAATGGTAAGGTGGATCCCTCTCCGGTCATCCCGAACCTTGATGATAAAGAGGATCTCAACGTTCGTATGGCTGACGACCTTGCCGGACAAGGAGAGGATACGCCATCGCCGGATTCCGACCAGACCCCCGACGGAGTCTCCACACCCGTGAGCCAAGGTGATGCTCATCCCCCACGACCAACACAAACGGACAAGACACTCCCATGTGATGCCCACATGTCCTTGGATGGAGAGAAAGTCAAATTACCTCAAATGGATACAAGTACAAAACCACTTTTAGAAAGAGACTTGGTCCCTTTCCAACCCACCCACTCACATGAGGACTTGACCGTTGCACATCCCTTGCAGCCAACACACGACAACCTCATGCTCATTGCTTTCTTGGATGCGGCGGAGTCGATGGATCTCATGGCGGCACAACCTCTCCTCGCCGGAAAACAGCCGGAGGTGGCCTACTCGGCGGGGGGGCCCTCAACCCCTCTTCATTTCGCCAAATGAACAAGTCTCGGACGTCTTGATGATTACCTACAATCCACCCATCGATGATTTCCCTCCTCTCGAGCGTGGGAGAACCCGGAAGCTCCGAAACAACTTCGAAGCCGGCCAGTCAAGTACCGGGGAGGTTCGGACAAAGGCTCGGGCAAATGGCGCCGACCATGGGGTAACTAGAACCGACACTTTGGTGGGATCGAAGATTAGAGCCAATACCCCGAGTGTCAACGGGAACATGCTACGAGGCCAACAAGATGGGGCCGAGAGCGAGACCCCGCCTAAAGACGGAGGTGCATGGAGCAGCCATCGAGCCGGCATTGACCCCGCCGTGCGACAAGCCACGAAGCCAATCTCTATGGCGGACATGGTCCGAGGAACGACACGAACAGATGGTCCGCAAGCTTTTGACCCGGAGTCCATCCAAAACATCGGATTTGCAACAACATCCAATGGTGTTCCGGCGATCTACTCCTCGGGCGCGGAGATTCAAAAATTGGCTACAAGCCTTGGACACGCCATCGTCGCTAAGTTCTCTCACTCTATCCCGGCCTCACATCAAATTCAAAAGGCGCTTGAAAATATTAAATTGAGCCGAGACTTTTCTTGGAAGTATCTTAATGCTAAACATATTCTTATTCAATGTGAGGACATTGCCGATTATGCAAAGATCCTTGGAGGTCCGAAAGGAATGCCTATTTGGTTTATTGATCGTCACCCCATGAGGGTTTTCAAGTGGTCTCCGGACTTCGATGCCTATTGTGAGTCTCCGATCGCGGCAATTTGGTGCAACTTAATTGGGCTTCCTATACACCTTTTTGATCAAGCGGCACTCTACGCCATTGGCAAACTATTGGGCACACCGATCCAAATCGATCGGGCCACGGCAAACAAATCTAGGCTGTCCTTCGCCCGCATTTTCATCGAGATTGACATATCAAAGCCACCCATCGAGAAGATCATCTTAGACATTTGCGGCCGTGAGATGGTGCAACAAGTTAAATGGGACAAGATCCCATTTTATTGTAGGGAGTGCAAACACGTTGGACACAAAAGTGACGTGTGTTATGCGGTAGGCAAGACGGAAAGGCCGGTCAAGAAAAACTACAACACCATCCCTCCCAAACAACCGCAATACGAGAATGGAAAGCAAGGGGCACAAGATACCCCAAAAACCTTTTTGAATGGTAAGGAATGGAGATCTCAAAGAAGAGGAAAAAATTCCGGGGATCAACACAACAATGACTCGAGGGTAAGCGATGCCGTGGAAGTCGACCGGATGGGGCCGGACATTCTAGGCAAACTCCTCGAACCTATCGACCCGGAGGAGGGTTGAGCAACAAGAGAAAGGAGGAAAACAAGGCTGGACTCCTTCCAAGCATCGGATAGGATTCCTCCCTTTCCACTATCCCTGAAGGGACGTCTCTGCTAGTGCCGAGGGCATGGGTGTGCATGGGCGTAGTGGGTCGGCTGGCCCGTTAAAGCATGGTGCGAGGGGCCCGGCCTGACCATCCTCCATGGAAAATCGTGAGGATTGTGGAAGGGGAGGTCTTTTTTTTTTTTTTTTTTTTTTTTTTTTTTTTTTTTTTTTTTAAAAAAATTAACTTCATATATTTATATCATATATATGAAGGAGGAAATTACAAATCAACTCCTATAACAAGGAGGAAAGACAAATTACGCCACCCAGGGTTCGAACTCGAGACCTCCAGGATGGACATGGTATCCAGCACCCTTTACCGCTAGGCCAAGGGGCTTGGATTGTGGAAGGGGAGGTCACATGAGCACAAACCAATATTATTCACTCATGGATAATGAAGCCTATGATGGAGACGAGTTCGATGATATAGAGAGCATTGAGGTAGAGCGGCAGCCGAACACCTACGCCGAAGGCCCCTCCATGCTAATCATGGAGGACGAGTCAAGTCACGCTCAGCAACAACAACAATGCACCAAAATTCAAGGGGGGGCGTTACTCCTGCCGGGTATGAACTCCATTGTTAATTATGTCATTTAATCTCATGTTTTGGAACGTAGGGGGATCGCGAACGCGCCCACCCAAAACGTTTTAAAAAGATTAATTAAGCCTCATAATGTTAATTTTCTTGCAATAATGGAGCCGTTCACGGCGCCAAACCCGGACAAGTTCTCCAAGGCCTTGGGGCTGGTTTTCCAAGGCTCAAATATAAATGGGAAGATTTGGGTTTTTGTTGAAGAGGGTGCAAGCTTTAGTGTTGAGTGTGACACGGAGCAGGTCCTTCATGGCCGAGTTGAGTCCTCCCGCCTCACGGGTCACATTTGTATTTCGGCAGTATATGCGAAGTGCACAAGGGGTGAGAGGGTACTTTTGTGGGACAAAATGAGGGAAATTTCTGTGGCTTCCGAAGATACTCCTTGGATGGTTAAAAATTGTAAGTTAGAGAGAGACGCTCTCCCTTCTCTCTAGAATCCCCCACCACGTTTTGAGTTCCCACATCGCCGCCCACCCCATTCTCGCTCGGCTCACCACTGTCGACGGTCCCCCTCACGCCCCCGCTCCACCAGCCACCCACCACCCTCCCGACCTCGGATTCTCACCAACCAACCCACTCCTTTGGCTAAGGCACGAACAAAGCTCCGGAGCGGCTGGTGACTCGACTCACTCTCTCGATCATGCCGGAGCGCCTGCCGGACCCCCCCCCGGAGTCCGAAGAACCGCGCACCATCTCGGACCAGCTAATGGTCCTCCGGCCGGCCGAGGACCCTCTCTCGGACCAGCCAATGACTTTCACGTCGGAGGAGTCTCCCTCCATAATTTTTCCCTGCAGGAAAGTGGCGAGGAAAACTTTGAAAATGAAGGTGAAGGCACGGAAAAGTACACCAGCCCCTCCCACCAAAGGCACTGGTCGGAAAAGGTTCGTACCCTCACCGATGCCGGAGGACAAGCAACTTAGGAAGAAGATTGATTTCGGGGCCGAAGGGAGCTCGCCGGTCGGAAGCCCAAAATGCAAAGGCCCCATCTTCCCGACGTCGATGGAGCCCTCCCCTAATCCCAACGGTGAAGATGAAGCTAAGATTAATGAAGAACTTGCCGGCGCCAGAACTGTTGATAACGCTCCGGCCGATGACCTTGCGGCCGGCGCAAACGCGGGGACCGGTGACGGAGGAGAGCACAACCCCCCACATGATGGCTGCTCGGAGAGAGATGGCTCTAGCATGGGTCAAAAGGCCTGGGTGGACGCGCTAGTCAACTTGCCCGAAATGGGCACAACAACAAAATCACTTTCCGAAAGTTCCTTGGCGCCTTGCCACTTCGGAACACCACGTGATGCTGGCCCCAATGCATCCGTTGAGCCCCCAAAACAACAAAAATCTAGCTCCTTATTGCAGCAACCCAACTCTCCCGAATTGGCTTGGAGACCAAAACCTCCTTCCGAAAGTGGGCTAACTCCTTTCCGTCCCAAGAGCTCACGTGAGACGATTGTCGTGGAGGCCCCAACGCAACCAACAAAGGCCGAAATCATCCACTTAGCCGCCTTGGACTCGGCGGAGATGCTAGACACATTGGTTGCGCAACCTCTCATTACGGCCGGTCACAAACCACTGGAGTTCCCCCTAAACTCTTCGGGATGCATGCAAAGTGTCACACACACACCTCGGGATGGAAATGGACCCTCTCTTGAGGACTTTCCCCCTCTCGAACGAGGACGAACTAGCAAGCTCCGAGCTACGTTTGAGGCTAGTTCGGAACATTACAGTGCGGAGCTCGGCCAGCCGCGACCGAAGTCGAACCCTAACGTCTACCGAGAAAAGCCTTTTATCGAGACGACGAACAAGGCCACGCCTAGTGCCGAGATGGTCGCAGAGTGACAAGAGACACACCAACACCCAACGATACGCCTATGGATGATGCCGAACAGACCCTCACCGAGAAGGAAAAAGTCGAGAAGATCCACACCGAGAAAGAAAAAGCCGAAAAGCCGAGAATGGAAAAGCCGAGAAGGGCACACAACGGCAACGTAGGTGCCGAGAAGATCCACACCGAGAATGGAGAAGCCGAACTCAACAATCCGAAGAGAAATGGAAACACACCTAAGCCCGCGACGGATGCCGCAACACAAGGGCCGAATGTAGTTAATCAACTTGGGGGGGTAGAAGCTACACCGGGGCCCTCGCCGTGGCCGAAATCGATGGCGGACTTGCTTAGGGGTACCCCATCGGGCTCGGCGAGTAACACTCTACAAGGCCGGGGTGAAGGCGCCGCAAGCCACCCCGGTCGGCCGAAAACGATGGCGGACATGCTCAAAGGCTCGACTGACCCTACCGGCCCCCAAGCCTTTGAACCGGATAAGCTCCAGAACATTGGATTTGCTTCAGTGTCCGACGGCATCCCGGCCATTTACTTCTCCGGAGCGGAAACTCAAAAGCTTGCTGAGAGCATGGGACACGCCATTGTGGGTAAGTTCTCTCACTCTATCCCTACGGGACTGCAAATCCAAAAGACCCTCGAAAATATTAAACTTCGGTGCGGATTTAGTTGGAAGTACATTAATGCTAAACATATTCTCATTCAATGCGAGGACTTGGCGGACTATGCCCGAATCCTTGGAGGCCCAAGGGGTACGCCAGTTTGGCTCATTGACCGACACCCGATGAGGGTCTTCAAATGGTCCCCGGACTTTGATGCTTACTGCGAGTCCCCCATTGCGGCAATTTGGTGCAACCTAATTGGCCTCCCCATTCATCTTTTCGACCAATCCGCCTTATTCGCCATCGGCAAGCTTCTCGGCAATCCAATACAAATTGATCGAGCCACGGCAAACAAGACTCGGCTTTCATTTGCCCGAATTTGCGTCGAGATAGACATCACAAAACCACCTACCGAAGAGATAATCCTCGATCTCGGTGGGCGAGAAACGGTGCAGCGAGTCCGATGGGACAAGATACCATCATATTGCCGAGAATGCAAACATGTCGGCCATGCAAGTGAGGTGTGCTATGCGACGGGCAAGAAGGAACGGCCGCCAAAGAGAAACTACCACAACGGCCCGCCAAAACAGCCACAACCCGAGAGACAGACCGAGAAGGGGAAGCAAGATATGGGGAAGAATGCCTCCAGCTCCAACGAATGGAAACATCAGGGGAAGAAGCAAGGCAAGGCCGGTGATCGACCAAACAATAACAAAACAAATGGGGAGGACTCCGGTGATACTTCCTGGGAGGGACCGAACCCCAAGGGTGACTCTACTTTGGGGAGCGGACCGAGCTCCGGAACTCAGAATGCCGGGCTTATTGCCGGGATCGAGATTGGGAAGTCCCCACCGAACCGGGGGAATCCATTGCATCCCACCACCGAACCACCAACACCACGTGGGAACATGGACGTGGAGTGGGGCTCCCCCAATGCGAGGAGCTTGGTCTCACCAGTTCGGCGAGGGAATCCGAGAGGAGGCGCGCGCCATGCTTTGACAAGGGGGCGTGGGTTCTTCTCGGCAAAGAACCACATGAGCACTAACCAATATTATACTCTCATGGAGAACGGAGAATTTGATGTTGAGAATTGTGGGGATGCGGACGAAGACCTTATGGAATTGCATGTGGGGGCCGAGAAGTTAGGAGGCAACAGTTCGGCCGAGGACGCCGAGGAGGTCGCTCCGAACAAAGAGCAACACCGTACTGACTATCAAGGAGGGCCTTCAACCTCTTTGGGTACGCACCCTTCTTGTTAATAATGTCGTACAATCTCATGTTTTGGAACGTGAGGGGGATCGCGAATGCGCCCACTCAAAACGTTCTGAAAAGACTAATTGGTTGTCATAATGTTTTATTTCTTGCAATAATGGAACCGCTCACACAACCGGACCCGGACCGTTTCTCTAAGGCCTTGGGGCTGTCCTTCATTGGTTCGAACATGAACGAGAAGATTTGGATGTTTGCGGAAGAGGGGTCCACTTTTGATATTGAGGTTGACTCGGAACAAATTCTCCACGGGTACCTCAAATCCCACCGCCTTGCTAGGCCGGTGGCCATCTCAGCCGTGTACGCCAAATGTACAAGGGCTGAAAGACATCACCTATGGGACAAGATGAGAGAGATTGCCGGGCCTCTTGAGGGAACACCTTGGATCATCGGTGGCGATTTCAACACCATGCTATCTCACCAAGACAGAGTCGGAAGTGATACCAACCGGCAAGCCGAGATGGTAGATTTTGCGGAGGCAACGGAAGATTGTAGGCTGCTTGACCCTGGTTTTGATGGAGCGGCATTCACTTGGGCCAAGAATGGCCTTTTTGAAAGGTTGGATAGAGTGCTTGTCAGCGAGGATTGGACTAAGACCTTCGAGGCTACTCGGGTTACGAACCTCCCCCGGATTGCCTCGGACCATGGACCAATTCTTGTCAGGTGCACGAAGATGAACACATCCGCTGGAGCCAAGGCTTTCAGGTTCCAGAACATGTGGATCCGACATGAAGGATTCATGGCCGTAGTGCAAAAAGCATGGGAGGAGCCCACGGGGGCGGGTGGAATCCTAAACATTCAAATCAAGCAGGCCAGAGTTAAAAAGGCCCTTAAGGAGTGGAACAAAGAGGTTTTTGGAAACATCCATGCTAATCTAAAAGAAAAGGAGGAAGAAATTGCTTTGGCCCAATCTTGTTTCGAAGCAAGGCCGACCCCGGATCACAGGACAGCGATCAACAAACACATTGCCGAGTACATCCTTTTGCTGAGAATGGAAGAAGATTTTTGGCGACAGAAGGCAGCTTTGAGGTGGCTTGCCGAGGGAGACAAAAATACCCGGTTCTACCAAAGCTGGGTGAAACAAAAGAGGGTTCGTCTCCGCATCCATTCAATTCGTGTCAATGGGCAGGAGCTCACCGAGGAAGCCGAGATTAAAAAGTCCGCAGTGGAGTTCTTCCAACAACTCCTTGCCCCCAACAATCCGACACTTGAAGATCCAGACCTCGACCTAATCCAGCAGGTCCATTCAGCCGAGCAGTTCGCTGACATCGCAGATGCTCCAAGTGCGGACGAGGTCAGGAGTGCCACCTTTTGCATTTCCGGAGATAGTGCACCCGGACCCGACGGCTTCTCGGCCACCTTCTATCAAGCCTGCTGGCCTATTGTGGGGCCGGAGGTAGTGGACGCAATCAGACAGTTCTTCAGAGGGGCCTTCCTGCCGAGGAGCATCACGGCCACAAGCATAGTCCTTATCCCAAAGAAGGCTTCGCCGGAGTCATGGACCGACTACCGACCCATCAGTCTCTGCAATGTTTTAAACAAGATCATTACCAAGGTACTCACCTCTCGACTCTCTCCTTTCCTCCCACAGGTCATCTCCCCAAACCAAAGTGGATTTGTCAAAGGTCGGCTCCTTAACGACAACGCACTTCTGGCTCAAGAGATGTTCCATGAGCTTGCTAGATGCTCCCCAGCGCCTAATGTGGCAGTAAAGATTGACATGGCTAAAGCCTATGATAGGGTCCAATGGCCATTCCTCTTCAAAGTTTTACGCCGTATGGGTTTCCCGGATTCATGGATTTCACTTATGGAGAGGTGTATTGGGTGTTGCTGGTTCTCGGTCCTTGTTAACGGGGCACCCTCGGGCTTCTTTAGATCAACTCGAGGACTTCGGCAAGGAGACCCGATCTCCCCCGCTCTGTTCGTAATCGCGGCGGACTACCTGTCCCGAGCATTAGATAAGCTCATCCTCGGCCAAAAGGACATGACGTTCAAAGCCTCCCGGAGATGCATGGAGATCAGCCATCTAGCCTATGCGGACGACATTATCATCTTCACCCAAGCGGCGGCAAATCCTATGCGCCGGCTAAGAGCCTGTCTCGAAAAATATGAAAGAGTCTCCGGCCAACAAGTCAGCCTCGCCAAGAGTAATTTCTATATTGCCGAGGCCCATGAACATTGGGCAAACTCGATCCAGGCGGAAGGAGGCTTCTCTAGAGGGGCCTTTCCTTTTCTCTATCTCGGTGTCCCTATCTACCGTGGTGTCAAGCGCACGGACATGTTCCTCTTTCTACGGGAAAAGATTGCAAGAAGGATCTCAGGATGGGCACACCGTCACCTATCCTTTGGAGGAAGGCTTACGTTGATTAAGAGCACTCTTGAAGCGATCCCCTTGCACATCTTTCAAGCCGTCGAGCCCACGGCCGGTACCCTCAAGCAACTTGATCAACAAATGGCCCGATTCTTTTGGGGGTCTACGAATGAAAAGAAGCGGACCCATTGGATTGGATGGGAACAAATGTGCCGGCCCACTGATGAAGGAGGCCTTGGGATCCGAAAAACTATGGAGGTCCTCCACGCTTTCAATATCAAACTTTGGTGGCGATTTCGGGAGCAAAACTCCCTTTGGGCAAGATACATGATGGCAAAATATTGCTCCAACTCCACACCGCTCACCTTGAGATTGCCGAGCAGGAGTAGCCCTACGTGGAGAAGGCTCTCAAGAGCATGGCCCCTCGCGCAACCGCACATGAGATGGCTAGTGGGACAAGGGGACATCTACTTCTGGGATGACATTTGGCTTGGCAATAGCCCTCTGAGGGAACTTAGTCTTGATGATAGGGGAAGACCAACCACCCGGGTCTCGGAGTTCATTACAAATGGTGGTTGGGATGTGCCCAAGCTTCAACTCCTTCACAATCAGGCCGGCCTCCCTCAGCATGTTATCGATGGCATCATTAATACACCGATCCTCCATGACGAACAGGATATCCCGAGGTGGAACCTCTCTAAGCATGGGGAATTCACGGTGGCTTCGACATGGGACACACTTCGAGGACGAAACCCGATCATCCATGGTTTGGGGGACGTTTGGAAGGTAGGCCTCACCAACTCAATAGCCATCTTTATCTGGAGGCTTCTCTCCAATCGGGTACCGGTTGACACGAAACTTCAGTGGCGGGAGATTGAGCTAGCCTCTAAGTGCCAATGCTGCCCCCACAGACCGAACACTGAGTCACTCCAACACCTCTTCATTCAGGGATATGGAGCTCGCAGAGTATGGAGTGAGTTCGACGGCTGGTTCACAGGCCCGTTCCCACGCATCCATATCAATGACACAATCCCTACGAGAATCGAAGTGTGGGCGCGAAGGTGCCAACAGCCGAACAAGAAACATCTTAGCCGAGCCACTCCATACCTCATCCTTTGGTTTATATGGTCGGAGAGAAACAGGAGCCGCCACCAAGGCACACAGTTTAAACCACAAAACGTGGTATGGCAGGTCCACATGTTCATTCGAAATGCTATGTCTAATGGAAGCTTGAAGCCGAAACATTGGAAGGGAGTTAAACTTGGAATCAATATTCCTCAACAAGCGGCGGCAATCAGGGCGCTACCCCTAGCCATGGCAATCAAATGGAACCCCCCGGATCAGCCGTGGATAAAGCTCAACACGGATGGCTCCTATAATGAAGCGAACGGCAGTACAGGGGCTGGCGGGATTATTCGAGACCACTCGGGTAAGATGCTCGTCGCCGTCAGCACACCCCTTGAGGCCCACTCGGCGTTAGAAGCGGAGCTGTTGGCCATGATTCACGGGCTAAATATAGCCAAGGAATACGGCCTACCAATCTGGATTGAGTCAGATGCAGAGCAAGCAATCAAATTGGTCAATGGGACGGGATGGGGGCCGGCACTCGCTCGGCAAGCGGTGGCGCAACTAACCATTCTCAAACGCCAACTCAAATTCCGAGCCACCTTCATACACAGGGAGGGGAACAAAGCGGCGGACTTTCTTGCGAAAATGGGGCTAGTCCAAGACAGTGGCCTACGAATGCACTACAACTCAGCACCGAGAGAACTATTGGACTTGGTTAGATTGGACGAGATGGGAGTGTCGCACATCCGAAACCTAGACGGGGACGGGCATCAAAGTTGATCATGAGACGACGGGAGACAATAGTGACTAGCTTTGTGGTTAATTGTATTTTGGAAAGGAGTATGATGAGGTCCGAACCTTGTGGGATCGGACCGCATACTACTCTTGATTTTGTTACGGCACACCACTTTTGGGTGTGGCCACGCCTTGTAATTATCTCTTGTGGAAATATAGGGATGAGGGACCCACGAACCCTCCACCGTAGAGGTGTTTGATTAAAAAAAAAAAAAAAAAAAAAAAAAAAAAAAAATACTCCTTGGATGGTTGGGGGAGACTTCAACACCATTCTTTTGACGTGTGATAGGGTGGGAAGTGACACTAACCGACAAGCCGACATGGTAGATTTTGCGGAAGCTATTGAAGACTGCAGAGTTCTGGATCCGGGCTTTGATGGCTCATCCTTCACATGGGCCAAGAATGGCCTGTTTGAAAGGCTTGATCGAATTTTGGTGAACGAACCATGGGCACAGCTCTTCGAAGCGACTAGGGTGACTAACGTGCCACGTGTATCTTTGGATCATGGCCCCGTTCTGGCCCGGTGCAAAACTCCATGCACCTATTCTGGGGGCAGACCGTTCCGGTTCCAAAACATGTGGACTAGGCATGAGGGTTTCGCGAACCTGGTACGCGAAGACTGGAGCCAACCGACGGGGTGTGACGACCGCACTTCCTAAGGATAGAAAGCACGGGAAATCGTGACTAGTGGGGGAATTAAGAAGCGGGGAAGAAGGGGGAAAGATACGATTCAGGCAATACAACATGACAATCAAAGACGAAATGCCATTTAAGTCAACTAACGTTTTAATCCTGAAGTGTACAAAATGAAAGATAACAAAGTTCGACAATAAAGAAAATAACAGAGTTTCTGAGAACATTGAGTAGCGGAAGCAAATCTTGAGAGTGTAGCTACTACTAAGTATGAAGACATAATAGTAACCGGAACAGTGATTTGATACGTCCTTGGATCATCGCTCAACATCCTCCGCCACCCGACCTCGCTCAACCTGCACATAGGGAAAACATATGCAGGGGCTGAGTACTTGGTGCACCCAGTGAACTCATGCTCAAAAACATTCACCGTTAAGATATGTCAAGCCATCGTCGAGTGAATCCCGGGTTTTACTTTAAAAAAAGGCCGAGAGACACTAAAGTTCATTTCCTTAAAAAGTGTCCGCGCGAACTAACATCATCCTCCATCATATACCATATCTGAACAATCATGTGAAACGAGACTGTGGCCACAATCTCGATCACTGGACCGGCCGACCTAGGGGACGGCTCACGATCCCCATCAGTGCACTAGTCTAAGTAGGGCGTAGACCCTAGTTAGACCCGAATTCGTTAACCATCAAAGTCTAGTAGACAATCAGATAGGCAGTTTCAAAACATAAACACGGCATGACATACTTATAGAAACATCCTTATAACATCGTAAGCATATTGATTCAAAATAAACGCTAAAGAATAAAGCCCACCTCAAAAGCTTATGATTTCCATAAGAATTCCTCGTTCCGACTGTTACAGTGCGTGCGAACCACCTTCTCGGAAAACACATAAAATTCATATCAAACTTCTGTAACGACGATAATTAGAATGCATGCACTCTAATTAAAATCTTTTAATTCTCTTTCCTGATTTTCGCGTATTTTCGGTTATTCGGCGGCCGCCCAAGGCATCGCGTGCGACGCCGGTCGGCCGCTTACGCTCGTTCTTTCCTTCATTGGCTCCTCGTACTTTCCATAACGTCGAAAATAATTTTAAAAAAAAATTATTCAAGCGTATACTTTAAATTTTCATAATTATTTACCATAGAAAAGGTATCATTTCATACTTAGGTAAATTGTTCATTCTTTTAAAAGTCTTCCGGAAATTAATTAAATATTTTTTTTTCGATTAAATTTTAATTTCCGGCCCATAAGATTAAACTCCTTAGCCACCTTATTCCTCCAAAACATTTTTTAGTGAGCCCATCAAAGCTTACATTAAAGAGGCCCAATTTTTTTTAATTTAAACCTCCACTTTTAATTAACAAGGCCCCAACAAAAAACAAAGGCCCAAACTCCACACAAAACCAAAAGGGGCCCAATCTTCATCACTCTCCTACACACTCTCTCTCTTCCCTCTTTCTCTCTCCCCGTCATCCTCTCTCTCCGGCTTACCACCGTCGCGGCTGGAGCCGCCTGCCGCCGCAGCTGGAGCCGCCGAGGAAGCTGCTGTCTTCGCTGCTCGGCGGCGGAAGCTGCTGCCGCGGAGGAGAGTCCACGTCGCCGCTGCCGTGCGGCTGGGGCTGCTGCCTCGCCGCGCCGGGGTTGCTGCCTCGCCGCCGGGTCACCGGCCGCCGTCATCCGCACTGAGAACGCCAAGCGCGGCTGTCCGCCGCTGCCCGTCGCCGGCGGCAGTTTCTCCTCCTCCGAAACCACTCCGAACCCGCCCGGAAACACTCCGCAAAGGCCAGCAACACGTGTTATGAACATAAAGCTAAGTTCTTCCTAAGTTTCGGCTAAGTACGGCGATCGTCGGAGGGTTCCACGTTAAATTCTACTTAGTTTGATTATGGAAGAAAAGCTATGGAACAAGGATGTATATCATGTATGCAAAGCTAGTAAACGACTCATGCTTTGAGGATGGAAGAAATGGTATACCTCAAGAACTTAAATTTTACGGTGGTTGAACGAAATGGAGAAATCGACTCCTTCTTCTCCCTCCTTCCTCTGGGCTATCTTTCGCCGCTTCTCCTTCTTCTCTCTTCTCTCTTCTCTCTTTTTTTTTGCCAAGTGAAAGTGGTGAGTGGGTTAGAGGGGTTTGAGGAGGGTGTAGGTATTGATGAGGGAAGTGGAGGGGTGGAAAAAAAACCGATCGGTCATCATGGGGGGAGAAACCGTCTACGTGGGGGGGAGAAGGAGGAAATTAATTTGGCTTAGTTAAATTAAATCTATACTTGGGCTTCCATGATTTAATTTCAATTGGGACAAAATCAACAATTAAATCACAAGCCCAATTAGAAAGGATTTAAAGAGTTATTAAAATTCAAGTTATTTCATATTTAATTGGACTTCAAATTTATTTTGGAAAGTCCAAAATAAATTCATACATTTATATATTTTTCGTATTTTCCTTCATCAATTAAAATTCAAGGTCCTTTATTAAATTTTGTTATCTCGTTCTTCATAACCAAAAATTTAAAGTACGAGAAATCGTACATAATTTATATTTGGTGTTGTTCCAAATATAATATTCATTCAACCGTTCCTTGCTTTACGCGCGTCGTTATCCATAAAACATATATTTCTTTCCGTTTAATTCATTCGTCTTGCTAAAGAATAGCAATTTCATCATAGACCTTTCAACGAGCCCTTAAACGTGTCTCCCAACGTTCTTTTTTTTAAAAGAAAACACATTCCTTTTTTCCCATCAAACCCATAAACCATAATTTTTCCCATAACACATCTATCGAGAAGCATAGCGTTTTGAAATAATTTTATCAATTATTCCGTTACATAAAAGTAAATTTCAAACTTAAGGTACGGGTGTTACATTCTACCCACCTTAACAGAAATTTCGTCCCGAAATTTACTCATTTCTAACGAAAAGTTCAGGGTATTTCTCTTTCATTTTATCCTTGAGTTCCCAAGTAGCCTCCTCGTGGCTATGGTGTTTCCAAAGTACTTTCACGGACGCGATCGATTTGTTCCTCAACTCTTGTACTTTCCTGTCCAGAATAGCTTCGGGCTTCTCCTCGTAACTCAAGTCAGGATTCAGAATCATTTCCTCCTGATGAACCACGTGTTTAGGATCGAACACGTACTTTCGTAATTGTGACACATGGAAAACATTGTGCACAGTCCCAAAACTTGGTGGTAGTGCCAACCTATACGCTACGGGTCCCACCTTCTCAAGGATTTCATAAGGCCCTACGTATCGTGGCTTCAACTTCCCCTTTACACCGAACCTCGTTATTCCCTTCGACGGAGACACTTTCAAGAACACCTTATCTCCCATATTGAACAGTAAATCCGTACGCCTGACATCAGCATACGACTTCTGTCGGTCTTGAGCTTCCTTTATCCTTTGTCGAATTTGTCGCACGATCTCTATCATTTCTTCAACCGAATCTGGCCCGAGTATTCTTCTTTCACCAACCTCATCCCAGTAAAGTGGTGATCTACATTTCCTCCCATACAATGCTTCATACGGGGCCATATTTATGGTCGCCTGGAAACTATTGTTGTTGGCAAACTCGATCAAAGGTAGTACTACTTCCCAATTTTCTCCTCTGTCAAGAACCACGGCTCTCAACATGTCCTCGAGAGTTTGAATCGTTCTCTCGGACTGTCCATCGGTTTGTGGATGGAAGGCAGTACTAAAATTCAGTCGCGTACCAAACTCTCGTTGCAAACTTATCCAAAATCTTGAAGTGAACCTGGTGTCTCGGTCCGACGTGATTGTCACTGGTACTCCATGTAGCCGAATGATTTCTTTCACATAAATCCGAGCTAGCTTGTCGGATCCATGTGTTATAGGGATAGGTATAAAATGCGCACTCTTGGTGAGGCGGTCTATGATTACCCAAATGGCCGTATTCCCTTGCCGGGTCTTTGGTAAGCCTGTCACAAAATCCATAGCGATATGTTCCCATTTCCACTCCGGGATCTCCAACGGTTGCAACTTCCCATAGGGTCGTTGATGTAAAGCTTTTACTTGTTGACATGCCAAACATATCTCTACAAACGAAGCTATGTCCCTCTTCATTCCATCCCACCAAAATGATCCCTTCAAGTCCTGGTATATCTTTGTACTTCCAGGATGGGCGGTGTATGGAGTCTCGTGTGCTTCGGTCAAAATTTCGTTTCGAAGTCCTTCGTCGCCTGGCACACATAGTCTCCCCTCGTAGGTGAGAGCATTATCAGCCTCTTCTTGAAACTTCTCTTGTTCGCCCTTCCTCACCTTCAGTCGAATTTTCTCCAAATTTTCATCGTTGCGTTGCCCTTCTATTATCCTTGTTCGTAGATCGGATGCAATTACCAAGGTGGCAATCTTTCCCTTCACAGTTTCCGGAGCTCTCACCACCTCCAATCGCATCCTGCTTAAATCGCGAATCAACTCCGCTTCCTGAGTGAGAAAAGTAGCCAACTGTGGTTGAGCTTTCCGGCTCAAAGCATCCGCCACCACGTTTGCTTTACCCGGATGATAGTTAATGCCACAATCATAATCCTTGACTAGCTCGAGCCATCTGCGTTGCCTCATGTTCAAATCTTTCTGCTCAAAGAAGTACTTCAGACTCTTATGGTCGGTAAAAATCTCACACCGAACTCCATAGAGGTGGTGCCTCCAAATCTTCAATGCGTGCACAACAGCCGCTAGTTCTAAGTCATGAGTAGGGTAGTTCAACTCGTGTGGTCTCAACTGCCGCGAAGCGTAGGCAATCACCTTACCATTCTGCATCAGAACACACACCCCAGTCCAATCTTCGATGCATCAGTGTAAACCACATAGTCTACTCCCAGTTCCGGCACGGCTAGAACATGTGCGGTGGTCAATTTCTCTTTCAACAACTGGAAGCTAGCCTCACACTCCGGTGTCCAATTGACCTTGGTCCCCTTCTTTAATTGTTGAGTCATTGGTCTTGCGATTTTAGAAAATCCTTCAATAAATCTTCGGTAGTATCCCGCTAGACCAAGGAAACTCCGAATCTCGTTTGGGGTCTTTGGCGCCTTCCACTGTTGTACGGCCTCCACCTTTGCGGGGTCAACTCGAATCCCTTCGGCTGTCACAACATGCCCCAGAAAATTCACTTCCTTTAGCCAGAATTCACACTTACTGAACTTGGCGTATAACTTCTCTGTTCGGAGTGTTTCCAGTGTGATCCTTAGATGCTCCTCATGTTCCTTTTCATCCTTCGAGTAAACTAGCACATCATCTATGAATACCAGGACGAACTTGTCCAAGTATGGATGGAATACTCGATTCATTAAGTCCATAAATACCGCCGGTGCATTTGTCAGTCCAAACGGCATTACTACAAACTCGTAATGCCCATACCTCGTTCGGAAAGCCGTCTTGGGTATGTCCTCCCTTCGTACCCTCAACTGATGATATCCCGACCTTAAATCCATATTCGAAAATACTCCTGCTCCCCTGAGTTGGTCGAACAGGTCGTCTATTCTCGGTAGAGGATACTTATTCTTGAGAGTCAACTTGTTCAATTCCCGATAGTCTATGCACATTCTTAGCGTCCCGTCCTTCTTCTTCACAAACAGCACAGGTGCTCCCCATGGCGATACACTTGGTCGAATGAAACCCAAGTCCAGTAGTTCTTGTAGCTGGATTTTGAGTTCTTCCAACTCCTTCGGTGCCATCCTATATGGCGCTTTCGATACAGGTGCGGCTCCTGGTTCCAGATCGATAGTAAACTCCAACTGTCGGTCAGGCGGAGGGCCTTCCAACGCATTGGGAAATACGTCGGGAAACTCACGTACCACTGCCACATCTTCAACTTTCTTCTCTTTCTTGTCTTGTTCTTGTAGATACACGAGATAGGCCGGACGCCCCTTTCTAATCATCGTGGTTGCTTAAAGTGCTGATATCACACAAGTTCGTTGATTCATCGAAATTCCGTGGAAGGTAGAGGGCTCCTTCCCCGGGGTTTGTAACGAGATTTGTCTCTCTTGGCATCGGATAGTGGCATAGTTTTCAGCTAGCCAGTCCATCCCCAGAATAATGTCCACATTATCCATCGGCATAACGTGCAAGTTGTGCGCCACTAAACTAAGTTCTCCCACCGTGAGTTCTATGTTCGAGCAAGATTGTGAAATTTCTACAAGGCCTCCTACCGGTGAGTTCACCTTCATCTCATGTTCAAGTTCATCAACAGGCAGTCTTAAAGCATTCACGCAGGAGTGCGATATAAAAGAGTGCGACGCACCCGTATCAAACAGAACAGCAACAGGCATGTCAAGTAATGTTCCCATACCTGCCAGATTTTTTTTTTTTTTTTTTTTTTTTTTTTTTTATCAAACACCTCTACGGTGGAGGGTTCGTGGGTCCCTCATCCCTAAAATTCCAAAGGCGGTAATTACAAGGCGTGGCCACACCCAAAAGTGGTGTGCCGTAACAAATCAAGAGTAGTATGCGGTCCAATCCCACAAGGTTCGGACCTCATCATACTCTTTTCCAAAATACAATTAACCAAAAAGCTAGTCACAATTGTCTCCCATCGTCTCATTATCAACTTTAATGCCCGTTCCCGTCAAGGTATCGGATGTGCGACACTCCCATCTCGTCCAATCTAACCAAGTCCAACAGTTCTCTCGGTGCTGAGTTGTAGTGCATTCGTAGACCACTGTCTTGGACTAGCCCCATTTTCGCAAGGAAATCCGCCGCTTTGTTCCCCTCCCTGTGTATGAAGGTGGCTCGGAATTTGAGTTGGCGTTTATGAAGGGTTAGTTGCGCCACCGCTTGCCGGGCGAGTGCCGGGCCCCATCCTGTCCCATTGACCAATTTGATTGCTTGCTCTGCATCGGACTCAATCCAGATTGGTAGGGCGAGTTCTTTGGCTATATTTAGCCCGTGGAGCATGGCCAACAGCTCCGCCTCTAACGCCGAGTGTGCTTCTAGGGGTGTGCTGAAGGCGACGAGCATCTTACCCAAGTGGTCTCGAATAATCCCTCCAGCCCCTGTTCTACCGTTCGCTTCATTGTAGGAGCCATCTGTGTTGAGCTTTATCCACGGCTGGTCCGGGGGGTTCCATTTGATTGCCATGGCTAGGGGTAGCGCCCTGATTGTCCAATACCTGCCAGATTATCTTGCTTTGGCTCTCCCTGTGGGGCTCTTGCTTGATTGCGTCCCAGGGCACAGGCCCTGGCTTGAGTCGGGTATGGTTGGCGACGCTGCTGCTGCTGCTGCGGAGGTGGTGTAGGATTCCCTCGAGGTCCGTTCGGCTTTCCCCCACTTCCAGTATTGTTGTTGCTCAGGCACTCTTTGGCGAAGTGTCCGATTCCACCACACTTGTAGCACACGTTGGTCCCGACTCTGCACTCTCCCATGTGGTTCTTCTGACATTTGGCACAAGGAGGTGCTCTCTGATGGAAATCTCCACTTTGGAATGGAGCAGCTTGCTTTCCTCTTCCCTGGGAAGAGTTTGGGGTACTCTGGAACCTCTTGTTGTCGAAGGGTGCGCGGTTCCCGTCCCATTTCCTCTTATCCCGGAAATTCTGCTGTGAGGTCGGCGGTGTTGGAGTAGTGGGTGTAACCGTCCTTTCCCGTGGCATCGCTTCCTCCACGTCCAATGCACGAGATAATGACTCGGCATACGAGAGTCTGCCACGGCATGCCAAAGCCATCCTGATTTCGTGCCTCAGAAAGGCACAAAACTTCTCCGCCATCTTCTCGTCGGTGTTTACTTGCTCGGGTGCATATCGAGACATGTCACATAGGGCACGGTCATATTCTGTCACAGTCATCCGCCCCTGCTTTAAATTGTAGAACTCAGCCTTCATTGCCTTACGGTAGCTCCTTGGAATGTATTTGTCATACAGTTCCTCCTTAAAGTCTTCCCACGTCAGGGTGTCAAACTTCTGTAACGACGATAATTAGAATGCATGCACTCTAATTAAAATCTTTTAATTCTCTTTCCCGATTTTCCCGTATTTTCGGTTATTCGGCGGCCGCCCAAGGCGTCGCGTGCGACGCCGGTCGGCTGCTTACGCTCATTCTTTCCTTCGTTGGCTCCTCGTACTTTCCATAACGTCGAAAATAATTTCAAAAAAAAAATTATTCAAGCGTATACTTTAAATTTTCATAATTATTTACCATAGAAAAATGTATCATTTCATACTTAGGTAAATTGTTCATTCTTTTAAAAGTCTTCCGGAAATTAATTAAATATTTTTTTTCCGATTAAATTTTAATTTCCGGCCCATAAGATTAAACTCCTTAGCCACCTTATTCCTCCAAAACATTTTTTTAGTGAGCCCATCAAAGCTTACATTAAAGAGGCCCAGTTTTTTTTAATTTAAACCTCCACTTTTAATTAACAAGGCCCCAACAAAAAACAAAGGCCCAAACTCCACACAAAACCAAAAGGGGCCCAATCTTCATCTCTCTCCTACTCACTCTCTCTCTCTTCCCTCTTTCTCTCTCCCTGTCATCCTCTCTCTCTCTCTCGGCAACCCACAGCAGCCAACCGCCACCACTGCCTTCGTCGTCGTTCTCCCTCCGGCTTACCACCGTCGTGGCTGGAGCCGCCTGCCGCCGCAGCTGGAGCCGCCGAGGAATCTGCTGTCTTCGCTGCTCGCCGGCGGAAGCTGCTGCCGCGGAGGAGAGTCCACGTCGCCGCTGCCGTGCGGCTGGGGCTGCTGCCTCGCCGTCGTGTCACCGGCCGCCGTCATCCGCACCGAGAACGCCGAGCGCGGCTGTCCGCCGCTGCCCGTCGCCGGCGGCGGTTTCTCCTCCTCCGAAACCACTCCGAACCCGCCCGGAAACACTCCGCAAAGGCCCGCAACACGTGTTATGAACATAAAGCTAAGTTCTTCCTAAGTTTCGGCTAAGTACGGCGATCGTCGGAGGGTTCCACGTTAAATTCTACTTAGTTTGATTATGGAAGAAAAGCTATGGAACAAGGATGTATATCATGTATGCAAAGCTAGTAAACGACTCATGCTTTGAGGATGGAAGAAATGGTATACCTCAAGAACTTAAATTTTACGGTGGTTGAACGAAATGGAGAAACCGACTCCTTCTTCTCCCTCCTTCCTCTCGGCTATCTTTCGCCACTTCTCCTTCTTCTCTCTTCTCTCTTTTTTTTTTGCCAAGTGAAAGTGGTGAGTGGGTTAGAAGGGTTTGAGGAGGGTGTAGGTATTGATGAGGGAAGTGGAGGGGTGGAAAAAAAACCGATCGGTCATCATGGGGGGAGAAGGAGGAAATTAATTTGGCTTAGTTAAATTAAATCTATACTTGGGCTTCCATGATTTAATTTCAATTGGGCCAAAATCAATAATTAAATCACAAGCCCAATTAGAAAGGATTTAAAGAGTTATTAAAATTCAAGTTATTTCATATTTAATTGGACTTCAAATTTATTTTGGAAAGTCCAAAATAAATTCATACATTTATATATTTTTCATATTTTCCTTCATCAATTAAAATTCACGGTCCTTTATTAAATTTTGTTATCTCGTTCTTCATAACCAAAAATTTAAAGTACGAGAAATCGTACATAATTTATATTTGATGTTGTTCCAAATATAATATTCATTCAACCGTTCCTTGCTTTACGCGCGTCGTTATCCATAAAACATATATTTCTTTCCGTTTAATTCATTCGTCTTGCTAAAGAATAGCAATTTCATCATCGACCTTTCAACGAGCCCTTAAACGTGTCTCCCAACGTTCTTTTTTTTTAAAAGAAAACACATTCCTTTTTTCCCATCAAACCCATAAACCATAATTTTTCCCATAACACATCTATCGAAAAGCATAGCGTTTCGAAATAATTTTATCAATTATTCCGTTACATAAAAGTAAATTTCAAACTTAAGGTACGGGTGTTACACGGGGGCTGAGGGACTTCTTAATCTACAAATCAAACTTGCACGAATAAAGAAAACCTTTAAGGAGTGGAACAAGGCAGTTTTCGGGAACATTCATGACAACCTTCGGGCCTTGGAGGAAAAAATTGTGGCTGCCCAAGCGGGCTTTGAGGAGAGGCCCTCCCTAGAGAATAGGGCCGAAGTCAACAGATCTATTGCCATGTATATCCGGCTCCTCAAGATGGAGGAGGACTTTTGGCGACAAAAGGCGACGCTTAGATGGCTAGCGGAAGGCGATAAGAATACCAAATTCTATCAAAGTTGGGTTAAACAAAAGAGATTACGGATGCGCATTCACAAGATTAATGTAGGGGGGAGAGAACTCTCGGATGACTTGGAGATTAGAAACTTGGCGGTGGAATTCTTCCAAAACCTCCTTGCCCCAGGGCCTCTCACGCTCTCGGAGCCGGATCTGAGCTTGATCCAACGCCTCCCTCCATCACCCGAGGCGATGCCCTACCGGATCCACCAAATGCCGAGGAAGTGAAAAGAGCCGTTTTTGACATTTCCGGAGACATGCCCCAGGACCGGATGGCTTCACTGCCACCTTTTATCAATCATGTTGGGATTCTATTGGGATGGATGTTGTTGCCGCAATCCAGCAATTTTTTAGGGGGGCCTTCCTCCCCCGAAGCGTCACGGCCACGAGCATCGTGCTTATCCCGAAGAAGCTCACCCCGGACTCGTGGAGTGACTACCGCCCCATTAGCTTGTGCAATGTCACTAATAAGATCATAACCAAAATCCTCACGAGAAGACTTACTCCCCTCCTCCCTCAGGTTGTCTCTCCAAATCAAAGCGGGTTTGAGAAAGGGCGGATGCTAAATGATAGCGTCCTCCTAGCGCAAGAGATGTACCATGAGTTATCGAGAAGCTCCCCGGCCCCCAATGTTGCGATCAAGATCGACATGGCTAAAGCCTACGACAGAGTTCAGTGGCCTCTTCTGATCAAGGTTTTGGACCGGATGGGATTCCCGACCCGGTGGATATCCATGATTGAGAGGTGCGTGGGCTCATGTTGGTTCTCGGTCCTAATTAATGGAATTCCTTCCGGTTTCTTCAAGTCATCCCGTGGCCTTAGACAAGGTGACCCTATTTCACCCGCCCTGTTTGTGATTGCCGCGGATTACCTCTCAAGGGCTTTGGACAGATTAATCCTAGGGAAGAAGGAGATGACTTTTAAGGCCTCACGAGGCTCCATGGAAACTAGCCACCTTGCCTATGCTGATGATATTGTGATTTTCACTCAAGCGGCGGAAGCCCCGCTGAGACGGCTCAGAGCATGTCTTGATGAATACGCGGGAATCTCTGGACAACAGATCAACCTCCCAAAAAGTAATTTCTACATTGCCGAGAAACACGAGAGATGCGCCGACCTAATCCAAGCCGAAGGTGGATTTTCTCGAGGTACTTTCCCTTTCCTTTATCTTGGGGTCCCTATCTATCGAGGGGTGAAGCGTACAGACATGTTTTTGTTCCTCCGGGAAAAGATTGCTGCGAGAGTTACGGGCTGGGCGCACCGTCATCTTTCGTTTGGAGAAAGGCTTACTCTCATCAAGAGCACACTCGAAGCGGTGCCACTCCACATCTTCCAAGCTATCGAGCCAACCTCCGGGGCTCTCAAGCAATTGGACCAACAGATGGCTCGGTTCTTCTGGGGTTCGACAAATGAGAGAAAGAAAACACATTGGATTGGATGGGATCAAATATGCCTCCCGACTTCCGAAGGGGGGCTCGGGGTTCGAAAATCCGAAGAAGTGCTCTGTGCCTTCAACATCAAGCTATGGTGGCGTTTTCGAGAGCAAAGTTTGCTTTGGGCTAGATATATGAAGATGAAATACTGCACGAAGACTTCCCCCCTTGCGGCCAACCCCTCCGGGCACAATAGCCCAACTTGGAAAAGACTCATGTGAGCGAGACATCAGGCGAACCCTCACATTAGATGGGTGGTGGGCAAAGGAGAAATCTACTTTTGGGATGACATTTGGGTGGGCGACGCCACTATTCGGCCCCTAATTTTTGATGATATGGGCGACCACAACTCCTTGGTTGAGGACTTTCTCATGGATGGCGAGTGGAATGAAGCCAAGCTCCAACAACTTCACATTCAAAATTGTAAGTTAGAGAGAGACGCTCTCCCTTCTCTCTAGAATCCCCCACCACGTTTTGAGTTCCCACATCGCCGCCTACCCCATTCTCACTCGGCTCACCACTGTCGACGGTCCCCCTCACGCCCCCGCTCCACCAGCCACCCACCACCCTCCCGACCTCGGACTCTCACCAACCAACCCACTCCTTTGGCTAAGGCACGAACAAAGCTCCGGAGCGGCTGGTGACTCGACTCACTCTCTCGATCATGCCGGAGCTCCTGCCGGACCCCCCCCGGAGTCCGAAGAACCGCGCACCATCTCGGACCAGCTAATGGTCCTCCGGTCGGCCGAGGACCCTCTCTCGGACCAGCCAATGACTTTCACGTCGGAGGAGTCTCCCTCCATAATTTTTCCCTGCAAGAAAGTGGCGAGGAAAACTTTGAAAATGAAGGTGAAGGCACGGAAAAGTACACCAGCCCCTCCCACCAAAGGCACTGGTCGGAAAAGGTTCGTACCCTCACCGATGCCGGAGGACAAGCAACTTAGGAAGAAGATTGATTTCGGGGCCGAAGGGAGCTCGCCGGTCGGAAGTCCAAAATGCAAAGGCCCCATCTTCCCGACGTCGATGGAGCCCTCCCCTAATCCCAACGGTGAAGATGAAGTTAAGATTAATGAAGAACTTGCCGGCGCCAGAACTGTTGGCAACGCTCCGGCCGATGACCTTGCGGCCGGCGCAAACGCGGGGACCGGTGACGGAGGAGAGCACAACCCCCCACATGATGGCTGCTCGGAGAGAGATGGCTCTAGCATGGGTCAAAAGGCCTTGGTGGACGCGATAGTCAACTTGCCCGAAATGGGCACAACAACAAAATCACTTTCCGAAAGTTCCTTGGCGCCTTGCCACTTCGGAACACCACGTGATGCTGGCCCCAATGCATCCGTTGAGCCCCCAAAACAACAAAAATCTAGCTCCTTTTTGCAGCAACCCAACTTTCCCGAATTGGCTTGGAGACCAAAACCTCCTTCCGAAAGTGGGCTAACTCCTTTCCGTCCCAAGAGCTCACGTGAGACGATTGTCGTGGAGGCCCCAACGCAACCAACAAAGGCCGAAATCATCCACTTAGCCGCCTTGGACTCGGCGGAGATGCTAGACACATTGGTTGCGCAACCTCTCATTACGGCCGGTCACAAACCACTGGAGTTCCCCCTAAACTCTTCGGGATGCATGCAAAGTGTCACACACACACCTCGGGATGGGAATGAACCCTCTCTTGAGGACTTTCCCCCTCTCGAACGAGGACGAACTAGCAAGCTCCGAGCTACGTTTGAGGCTAGTTCGGAACATTACAGTGCGGAGCTCGGCCAGCCGCGACCGAAGTCGAACCCTAACGTCTACCGAGAAAAGCCTTTTATCGAGACGACGAACAAAGCCACGCCTAGTGCCGAGATGGTTGCAGTGACAAGAGACACACCAACACCCAACGATACGCCTATGGATGATGCCGAACAGACCCTCGCCGAGAAGGAAAAAGTCGAGAAGATCCACACCGAGAAAGAAAAAGCCGAAAAGCCGAGAATGGAAAAGCCGAGAAGGGCACACTAACGGCAACGTAGGTGCCGAGAAGATCCACACCGAGAATGGAGAAGCCGAACTCAACAATCCGAAGAGAAATGGAAACACACCTAAGTCCGCGACGGATGCCGCAACACAAGGGCCGAATGTAGTTAATCAACTTGGGGGGGTAGAAGCTACACCGGGGCCCTCGCCGTGGCCGAAATCGATGGCGGACTTGCTTAAGGGTACCCCGTCGGGCTCGGCGAGTAACACTCTACAAGGCCGGGGTGAAGGCGCCGCAAGCCACCCCGGTCGGCCGAAAACGATGGCGGACATGCTCAAAGGCTCGACTGACCCTACCGGCCCCCAAGCCTTTGAACCGGATAAGCTCCAGAACATTGGATTTGCTTCAGTGTCCGACGGCATCCCGGCCATTTACTTCTCCGGAGCGGAAACTCAAAAGCTTGCTGAGAGCATGGGACACGCCATTGTGGGTAAGTTCTCTCACTCTATCCCTACGGGACTGCAAATCCAAAAGACCCTCGATAATATTAAACTTCGGTGTGGATTTAGTTGGAAGTACATTAATGCTAAACATATTCTCATTCAATGCGAGGACTTGGCGGACTATGCCCGAATCCTTGGAGGCCCAAGGGGTACGCCCGTTTGGCTCATTGACCGACACCCGATGAGGGTCTTCAAATGGTCCCCGGACTTTGATGCTTACTGCGAGTCCCCCATTGCGGCAATTTGGTGCAACCTAATTGGCCTCCCCATTCATCTTTTCGACCAATCCGCCTTATTCGCCATCGGCAAGCTTCTCGGCAATCCAATACAAATTGATCGAGCCACGGCAAACAAGACTCGGCTTTCATTTGCCCGAATTTGCGTCGAGATAGACATCACAAAACCACCTACCGAAGAGATAATCCTCGATCTTGGTGGGCGAGAAACGGTGCAGCGAGTCCGATGGGACAAGATACCATCATATTGCCGAGAATGCAAACATGTCGGCCATGCAAGTGAGGTGTGCTATGCGACGGGCAAGAAGGAACGGCCGCCAAAGAGAAACTACCACAACGGCCCGCCAAAACAGCCACAACCCGAGAGACAGACCGAGAAGGGGAAGCAAGATATGGGGAAGAATGCCTCCAGCTCCAACGAATGGAAACATCAGGGGAAGAAGCAAGGCAAGGCCGGTGATCGACCAAACAATAACAAAACAAATGGGGAGGACTCCGGTGATACTTCCTGGGAGGGACCGAACTCCAAGGGTGACTCTACTTTGGGGAGCGGACCGAGCTCCGGAACTCAGTTTGCCGGGCTCATTGCCGGGATCGAGATTGGGAAGTCCCCACCGAACCGGGGGAATCCATTGCATCCCACCACCGAACCACCAACACCACGTGGGAACATGGACGTGGAGTGGGGCTCCCCCAATGCGAGGAGCTTGGTCTCACCAGTTCGGCGAGGGAATCCGAGAGGAGGCGCGCGCCATGCTTTGACAAGGGGGCGTGGGTTCTTTTCGGCAAAGAACCACATGAGCACTAACCAATATTATACTCTCATGGAGAACGGAGAATTTGATGTTGAGAATTGTGGGGATGCGGACGAAGACCTTATGGAATTGCACGTGGGGGCCGAGAAGTTAGGAGGCAACAGTTCGGCCGAGGACGCCGAGGAGGTCGCTCCGAACAAAGAGCAACACCGTACTGACTATCAAGGAGGGCCTTCAACCTCTTTGGGTACGCACCCTTCTTGTTAATAATGTCGTACAATCTCATGTTTTGGAACGTGAGGGGGATCGCGAATGCGCCCACCCAAAACGTTCTGAAAAGACTAATTGGTTGTCATAATGTTTTATTTCTTGCAATAATGGAACCGCTCACACAACCGGACCCGGACCGTTTCTCTAAGGCCTTGGGGCTGTCCTTCATTGGTTCGAACACGAACGAGAAGATTTGGATGTTTGCGGAAGAGGGGTCCACTTTTGATATTGAGGTTGACTCGGAACAAATTCTTCACGGGTACCTCAAATCCCACCGCCTTGCTAGGCCGGTGGCCATCTCAGCCGTGTACGCCAAATGTACAAGGGCTGAAAGACATCACTTATGGGACAAGATGAGAGAGATTGCCGGGCCTCTTGAGGGAACACCTTGGATCATCGGTGGCGATTTCAACACCATGCTATCTCACCAAGACAGAGTCGGAAGTGATACCAACCGGCAAGCCGAGATGGTAGATTTTGCGGAGGCAACGGAAGATTGTAGGCTGCTTGACCCTGGCTTTGATGGAGCGGCATTCACTTGGGCCAAGAATGGCCTTTTTGAAAGGTTGGATAGAGTGCTTGTCAGCGAGGATTGGACTAAGACCTTCGAGGCTACTCGGGTTACGAACCTCCCCCGGATTGCCTCGGACCATGGACCAATTCTTGTCAGGTGCACGAAGATGAACACATCCGCTGGAGCCAAGGCTTTCAGGTTCCAGAACATGTGGATCCGACATGAAGGATTCATGGCCGTAGTGCAAAAAGCATGGGAGGAGCCCACGGGGGCGGGTGGAATCCTAAACATTCAAATCAAGCAGGCCAGAGTTAAAAAGGCCCTTAAGAAGTGGAACAAAGAGGTTTTTGGAAACATCCATGCTAATCTAAAAGAAAAGGAGGAAGAAATTGCTCTGGCCCAATCTTGTTTCGAAGCAAGGCCGACTCCGGATCACAGGACAGCGATCAACAAACACATTGCCGAGTACATCCTTTTGCTGAGAATGGAAGAAGATTTTTGGCGACAGAAGGCAGCTTTGAGGTGGCTTGCCGAGGGAGACAAAAATACCCGGTTCTACCAAAGCTGGGTGAAACAAAAGAGGGTTCGTCTCCGCATCCATTCAATACGTGTCAATGGGCAGGAGCTCACCGAGGAAGCCGAGATTAAAAAGTCCGCAGTGGAGTTCTTCCAACAACTCCTTGCCCCCAACAATCCGACACTTGAAGATCCAGACCTCGACCTAATCCAGCAGGTCCACTCAGCCGAGCAGTTCGCTGACATCGCAGATGCTCCAAGTGCGGACGAGGTCAGGAGTGCCACCTTTTGCATTTCCGGAGATAGTGCACCCGGACCCGACGGCTTCTCGGCCACCTTCTATCAAGCCTGCTGGCCCATTGTGGGGCCGGAGGTAGTGGAAGCAATCAGACAGTTCTTCAGAGGGGCCTTCCTGCCGAGGAGCATCACGGCCACAAGCATAGTCCTTATCCCAAAGAAGGCATCGCCGGAGTCATGGACCGACTACCGACCCATCAGTCTCTGCAATGTTTTAAACAAGATCATTACCAAGGTACTCACCTCTCGACTCTCTCCTTTCCTCCCACAGGTCATCTCCCCAAACCAAAGTGGATTTGTCAAAGGTCGGCTCCTTAACGACAACGCACTTCTGGCCCAAGAGATGTTCCATGAGCTTGCTAGATGCTCCCCAGCACCTAATGTGGCAGTAAAGATTGACATGGCTAAAGCCTATGATAGGGTCCAATGGCCATTCCTCTTCAAAGTTTTACGCCGTATGGGCTTCCCGGATTCATGGATTTCACTTATGGAGAGGTGTATTGGGTATTGCTGGTTCTCGGTCCTTGTTAACGGGGCACCCTCGGGCTTCTTTAGATCAACTCGAGGACTTCGGCAAGGAGACCCGATCTCCCCCGCTCTGTTCGTAATCGCTGCGGACTACCTGTCCCGAGCATTAGATAAGCTCATCCTCGGTCAAAAGGACATGACGTTCAAAGCCTCCCGGAGATGCATGGAGATCAGCCATCTAGCCTATGCGGACGACATTATCATCTTCACTCAAGCGGCGGCAAATCCTATGCGCCGGCTAAGAGCCTGTCTCGAAAAATATGAAAGAGTCTCCGGCCAACAAGTCAGCCTCGCCAAGAGTAATTTCTATATTGCCGAGGCCCATGAACATTGGGCAAACTCGATCCAGGCGGAAGGAGGCTTCTCTAGAGGGGCCTTTCCTTTTCTCTATCTCGGAGTCCCTATCTATCGTGGTGCCAAACGCACGGACATGTTCCTCTTTCTACGGGAAAAGATTGCAAGAAGGATCTCAGGATGGGCACACCGTCACCTATCCTTTGGAGGAAGGCTTACGTTGATTAAGAGCACTCTTGAAGCGATCCCCTTGCACATCTTTCAAGCCGTCGAGCCCACGGCCGGTACCCTCAAGCAACTTGATCAACAAATGGCCCGATTCTTTTGGGGGTCTACGAATGAAAAGAAGCGGACCCATTGGATTGGATGGGAACAAATGTGCCGGCCCACTGATGAAGGAGGCCTTGGGATCCGAAAAACTATGGAGGTCCTCCGCGCCTTCAATATCAAACTTTGGTGGCGATTTCGGGAGCAAAACTCCCTTTGGGCAAGATACATGATGGCAAAATATTGCTCCAACTCCACACCGCTCACCTTGAGATTGCCGAGCAGGAGTAGCCCTACGTGGAGAAGACTCTCAAGAGCATGGCCCCTCGCGCAACCGCACATGAGATGGCTAGTGGGACAAGGGGACATCTACTTCTGGGATGACATTTGGCTTGGCAATAGCCCTCTGAGGGAACTTAGTCTTGATGATAGGGGAAGACCAACCACCCGGGTCTCGGAGTTCATTACAAATGGTGGTTGGGATGTGCCCAAGCTTCAACTCCTTCACAATCAGGCCGGCCTCCCTCAGCATGTTATCGATGGCATCATTAATACACCGATCCTCCATGACGAACAGGATATCCCGAGGTGGAACCTCTCTAAGCATGGGGAATTCACGGTGGCTTCGACATGGGACACACTTCGAGGACGAAACCCGATCATCCATGGTTTGGGGGACGTTTGGAAGGTAGGCCTCACCAACTCAATAGCCATCTTTATCTGGAGGCTTCTCTCCAATCGGGTGCCGGTTGACACGAAACTTCAGTGGCGGGAGATTGAGCTAGCCTCTAAGTGCCAATGCTGCCCCCACAGACCGAACACTGAGTCACTCCAACACCTCTTCATCCAGGGATATGGAGCTCGCAGAGTATGGAGTGAGTTCGACGGCTGGTTCACAGGCCCGTTCCCACGCATCCATATCAATGACACAATCCCTACGAGAATCGAAGTGTGGGCGCGAAGGTGCCAACAGCCGAACAAGAAACATCTTAGCCGAGCCACTCCATACCTCATCCTTTGGTTTATTTGGTCGGAGAGAAACAGGAGCCGCCACCAAGGCACACAGTTTAAACCACAAAACGTGGTATGGCAGGTCCACATGTTCATTCGAAATGCTATGTCTAATGGAAGCCTGAAGCCGAAACATTGGAAGGGAGTTAAACTTGGAATCAATATTCCTCAACAAGCGGCGGCAATCAGGGCGCTACCCCTAGCCATGGCAATCAAATGGAACCCCCCGGATCAGCCGTGGATAAAGCTCAACACGGATGGCTCCTATAATGAAGCGAACGGCAGTACAGGGGCTGGCGGGATTATTCGAGACCACTCGGGTAAGATGCTCGTCGCCGTCAGCACACCCCTTGAAGCCCACTCGGCGTTAGAAGCGGAGCTGTTGGCCATGATTCACGGGCTAAATATAGCCAAGGAATTCGGCCTACCAATCTGGATTGAGTCAGATGCAGAGCAAGCAATCAAATTGGTCAATGGGA